>NC_068292.1:36999486-37284486 GCF_025860055.1 Xyrauchen texanus
AGCTGCTTGTCAAATTAGTATTTGTTTTCCTGTCATGAATTTTAATTAGGTCGTTACATATGCTTGTATGAATGGCCAATCGGTGATCCAAGAGTGCTGATATTCAGGGATATTTCACTTTGCTTGTTTGTTTCACTCTGCTTGTTTGTGTTTACATACTGATATGCAATGCTTGGTCCAGCTTTGTCTTAGTTTGGAACTATTTTCATTAGCAGAGCAAAAAAAGATATAAAATAACTGACCATATTGTGTCTAAAATGTTACTGGCAATGCACCTCTGAAAACCCCAACCCTTTTATGTCAGGACCGATCTGGCTCACAAAATCATCTTATTGCATTTCTAATAAGAAGAAAATTATGCTAGAAATTGATCTGGGACATTGCTTTCTTTTTATGTTCATACTTTTTATTTTAGTTTCACATGTGTCGTTTTCTGAAAGTGAACTCATTGGACAAATAGTTCTTGAAAAAGTATAGAACATTTGGAAAATGCCATTCAGCCGAATTGTTTCATCTACAGAACAGTGTATCGCTAATTTAAGTTTGTGTAAAAAAAAAGTATATAGGCCTAACAAATATATATATGAGAGAGAGAGAGAGAGAGAGAGAGAGAGAGAGAGAGAGAGAGAGAGAGAGAGAGAGAGAGAGAGAGAGAGAGAGAGAGAGAGAGAGAGAGAGAGAACATTGCCAAATTTCTGATTGACTTTTGGTTGCTTTCAAAGTTCTGTTTGTACATTTCTTTAATAAAGTGTTAACATATAGCACTAAGGGACTTTCTGCTGCATGGTGCACAAGGATGAATTTGTATGAATCAACCCTGCTCCTGTAAATCGTAATTTGTTTTGTTGATGTTGCACAATAGACAGATAACATGAATAACACTCTGTACCTTAAGTACATGAAAAAAACATTTTCTTTTTTAAATAGATTTATATTTATATTTTGTGGGAGTCATGCAGGTAATTTCTTTCTCCCAATCCACATGTCTTACATCTCGTATATATCTTTTTACAGTGCTGCAATAGTTTTTTGTTTGTCATTGCTTTTTAAACAATTTTTGCCATGAAAATAACCTTTGGTGCTTACATGGCATTCCATCCATCCAGCCATCCAAATTCCTGTGTTCCTTAAATGAGTTTACACACATAGTTTCACTGGTAAAAATATCAATACCCTTTGCTACCCTACAAAGGCCATATAGTTTTAATGATAAACTTAAAAGAAGACATAAACACACACACACACATGACGGACATGTCCGTAAACAATCTCTCTCTCCCGCACGACACCCTGCAGTCGACCTTTCTACCTCGGAGGCTTGATTAGCCTAATACAGGACCGGGTGTGTAAGATCACGACCCGGCCCGCCCTGCCACGCTAACGTTGAAACTGAGAAAAATGGCTTGATTTATTTAGATGTGGATTTTGTTGTCACTGCATTTTCACACAATGGTTTCTCTGAATTTCAGATTACGAGACAAACTCGTCTGTCACCGGACAAATCATAAGAGACCTGTTTCAGTCAGAACTCAATTTTGCGTTTTGCATTTGTAGGGTAGTATATTGCTTATTACATTTCTGTCAAACAGAAAGAATTGTCATCATTTAATATCATATATTTACTTTTAAGTAATTCTCATCTGTGTCAAATTTTAGGATCTTAAACTAATATGTTATTGATCTCTCCATCTAATATATTTCTTTTTCACTTCATCCTTATTTTCCTCCTTGATATTAATTGTCTCCACTCCATCCTTGCATTTGTGGGGACTGTAATTTGTATTTGTAATTTGATTTAAGGCTGTAATTCTAATTTATCTAAAAGTGTATTGTGTTATTTTGTTTCTTAATTAATGGTAGCATACTACCTCCATAACTTCAAGTCAAGTCACATTTATTGTATAGCACTTTTCACTACAGCCGTTGTTTCAAAGCAGCTATACATTAAATTATGCCATAAGAGAAAATTAATTAATATAATGTGAATATTAGTTATGTTTAGAACTATTAGTGGTTAAAATTAGTAAACCAATTAAGTGCATATGATTATGTTTATCAGTTTATTTATTTAAATATATTTTTAATATGGTGAAAAAGTGTCAAATATAGTTTTATTGGGTCTTATGATCTTGACAATTACGCCATATTATGCCAATTAAAGATATTAAATTAGAAGTCTGAGTGACCCCTCCCTCATCCCAAATGTCCACCTATGATATACCTTAGCCCACCTTAGCAAAGCTGTCAGAAGCCGGGCCTGTTCAATACAATTTAGTTTTTGTAGAGTTTGTTTATATGTTCCAATACCAAAACCTATAACATATTTCCTTTCATTACAGGAAGTATGTCTAAATTGACTCAAGGTGGAAATGTTCTCGCATTAGAAAATCATTAAAATAGAGGTCAGCTTACAAAATGCCCTTTTCATCTGTTAATAATGCATAACTGTTATTGTTTCATTAGCTTTTACTCTTGTGTAGTAGTTTCCATTTTTATTTTTGACAATATACGATTTAAAGGGTTAGATCATGCAAAAATGTTAATTCTGACATCATATACTCACTCTCATGTCACTCCAAGCCAGTATTATTTTCAATGCAACACGAAAGTAGAAGAATTTCAGCAAATAACATCTAAAATGTCTGTCTTCATAACACAGAGCTATCATATGGATTCAGAAGACTTTTAATATAGCATAAACTTTTATTATGCTTTTTTTTTGTCCTTTTTGAAGCTTGTGAGTGTAAATCATCATCAATTTCCATTGTATATAAAAACTGCTTGGAAATTCTGCTACATATCTTTTTGTGTATTCAACAGAAGAAAAAAATCATCAAATGTTGTTTCGGCTATCCTTATGAGGACTCTCCACAGACATAATGATTTTTATACTTCTATCCCCTCACCCTACCCCTAAAATTAACCCTCACAAAAAACTTTCTGCATTTTCAAAAAAAAACATAGTTTTTATGTATTTTTAAGCTATTTGAATTATGAGGACACTAGAAATGTCCCGTTAAACCACATTTATAGCATAATACCCTTGTAATTACCAGTTTGTAGTCGAAACAATTTGTCCTCGTAAACCACCCAAACCCCACACAATGCATCATTCATAACACAAAGTTTATTTCTAAACAGTCTTTTACATTGTCAATTAAAACTACCAAAAAAATACTTCAAGTTCAAAAGTCTTCTTCATGGACAGCTGTCAGAGAAGGAGCTTCACATTAAAGAATACACCAGGCCCCAAAGGAACAATAGAAAATCAAGGCTGGTTTATTATTAACATGCAAAATACAATCATGCATCTGACCCTGCATCTGCAAAAAAACAGATCTGTATAGAGAGAGAAAGGTTTTCATGTCCACTGATATACTGTATCTAAATCAAGTAGCTATTCATTCTCTATAATCCAAAATGGATTGTCATATAATTTACAATATAAGAACGATACGAAATTTAGTAAAATCTCAGTAAACCTTTATATAAAACAAAAAAATTATATTCCATGTATTTATTCAACTAATCCCAGTCATCATGCGCAAATCACTCAGCACGTTTACATGCACTTTAAAAGTTTGGTTTCAGTTGGACTAAAACTGTATTTGTCTTTTTAAAATGCCATGGAAATGCTTTAGTCGGGCTGAAACATACCAGGTCAGTTTTTGAGAAGTCGGATATACATCCTTCCAGCATGTATAGATGTTAATCAGACCACAACTGGCCTCGGTGTTGTGCGTATGCTCCGAAAGAGAGAGGTGACTTGTATTTAACACTTCCCACGCACTGTCATATGTACTTGGACAGACGGATGAAGACTATAGCTCAACTATGCAAAAACCTGCAGTATCTTGATAATTAAATGTGCACGTAAATGTACTGACTTTGACTGTTTAATAGTTTTTGCTCTCTTCATACATAATCGTAAGTCTGTACATGTACGCATGTACATAATAGGACCGATAGCATTGCAACACCTATGCAAGCCTCACAGGCTACGCATGCAAACAAAACAAAGTAGAACAGATTAGTTGTAAAATTCACAGAAACATGCTAGTTTTCTTTGTGAGCAAAGGCTCGCGTTGGGTTCAACAGTTCAGTGACCAAATGTCCTGGAAGACTCGTACTCGCTGGGGCACTTTGGCTTGATCCCCTTGCTGTTGTAATAGTCCACCACCTGGTTTGGGACCTCGGCTAAGACACTTTTCGCCAAAGCAGCAGGAGAAGCCTGTAATATTGTGCCAAAAGAAAAACAACAGTGAATAAAAACTTTGAGGGGCTATTTATATATTTTGCCATATGGGGCTTGTGCTAATGATGTGTGAAGAAACTGTACTTGCCGAATCGCATGCAAAAATTCGAAATTTTACTCTGAGCTGTAGGGAAATCAAGTTAAAAGTGCAGAGATGAGATAAACCCCTCCTACCGCTTTTGGCCAATTAGATAATGGAGATTCTCAGATAAGGATGCATGGGCAAAGGAGATGGCTGATTATTTATTGTTTGTCAGGGGTTATCAATGCAAAATTTGTCTGGAAAGAAAACAAGTCTTGGCACATCTCCCTAGAGCAGTGGTTCCCAACCCTGTTACTGGAGGATCCCCAATGCTGCATATCTCCCTTTTCTGACACACCCAATTCAGGTTTTGGAGTCTCCACTAATGAGTGGATAAATTGAATCAGGTGTGTTTTGATTAAGGAATATCCAAAATGTGTTGTGTTGGGCGGCCTCCAGGAACAGGGTTGGGAACCACAGCCCTAGAGTATCCCAATAAACTGAATTGTCACTTTGGTCTGTAAGGGCACTGTGTCCAGTCAATAGTGTATACAGTGTACTGATCCCTAAACCACAAGATCATAAACACTACCTTCTTCAGACAACCTCTCGTTTGCATTTTAAAAAACACCAGCCCTCTATACCGGCGAAGAAGCTGGGTTCACCACACTCTAGCTGACCCTGTCAAGAGCCAACGTGTCTCCCTACATTCTTTGGTTGGTTTTCCACCAGGGACCATCAGTAGATGTGATAATTAATGGAGCATTCAAGCTAAAGGTTATTTGATTACTGTGAGTCTGGGTGGGAAATGTTAGGGAGGGAGATCAGGAGGGAAGCAGGGAGTAATTAACCAGCAGAGACTCTCCTTTGCGGTACTTCCAACATAATAAAATGCCGTATGGAAACCTCTGCATAGTTATGCACTGATTAAAGGGCAATATCTACAGTCTAGAGAGTTCAGCTGCATATGTAATCATTTTAACTTCCAATTTGAAGTAGAGGGAGCTCAGCCATGGGCAATGAAAAGCTCCACCAAGCCCTGAAACATTAGGTACTTACTGTAGAAGTGAAAAGAAATCATTAACACACTTCATGTTAGTGATACACTTGTGTTTTGGACCACCCTCATAATTCAAATAATCAGTAATAATAGACTATGACATCACAATTATTATTTTATTATTTTTTGGTATTTGTGAATACACTACCAAACAAAAAAGTTTGGACACACTTAATAATTCTTTATTATTCATTATTTTCCACATTTTAGAATGTTAGAAAAGTCATTACAATTATAAAATAACACAAATGGAAGTTTTAGAATTATGTAATGACCAAAATAAATGTGAAACAAATCAAATCTATCGTATATTTTAGCTTGTTGGATTCTTTACCTTCACTATCCAGTTAAACTTGCCCTAAAAAAATAAAAAAATGAAATCAATCAATCATTTAATTAATAAATAATGTGGTAACACTTTACAATAAGGTTCCATTTGTTAACATTAGTTAACATAAACTAACAATTAACAATACTTTTTTGTTAGTTCATGATATCTAATGCATTAACTAATATTAACAAATGGAACCTTATTTCTGGTGGATATCTTATTAGTGTTACCAATATTGTTAGTTTTGTAAAGAAATTAATATGTATGCACAATTAAAATTTGTCATCAACGTATTGTATTTCAAGCATTTAAGCATGAGCTTTTTTAAAATGAGAAACAAGAGAGACATGAGAAACTAATTCAGTCAAGTGTGTCCAAACTTTTGACTGATAATGTACTTACTGTATATTCAACTTTTTTCATCTTCAATAACATCAAAAATTATTATTTGAACCCCTTACAATGGGTTGCACTGGGTTCTGTGACCCCAATTAGAACTTTGTTGTTAGCAACAGTATTTAAAGGAATATTCCAGGTTCAATTCAAGTTAAGCTCAACCAACAGCATTTGTGTTATAATGTTGATTACCACAAAAATCAATTTAGACTTGTACCTTCTTTTCTTTAAAAAAGAAAAAAATCTAAGTTTCAGTGAGGCTCTTACAAACACATTACATTAATTCTTCTGTCTAAACTAATGGATTAATTGAGCTTTAAAGTTGTTTAAATTGTCATTACAGGGTTTCCTGTTGGGGTTCTGCCCTTAGTTTTGTGTTTTTTTCCCTTTGTTGTAGAGCCCTGACATGTACGTGTTCCATGTCTGTTCTATGTCTTGTGTCTGGATTCAGCCACTTCGGCTGGTTTGGTTTATTTAACCCAGACACTTGTGTTCCCTATCAAAAAGCTACACTTTGATGCTGTGCTGATTTAGCGCTTCGGGAACATCTTTAGGTGTGACCAGCTGTGAATATGTGTGCAACACATCAATGAAATTGACAAAAATGTATAGCCTCTGCTGATGACATCATTGGATGCACCTGTAGCAGGGCTTTAAATAGATGCGTCACAGGTGCATCATCAGGTATTTTGTCTTCAGATCATTCTGTGTGTGTTGTGCTTCTTGACTGTCAGAACTTTCTACTTTCCTCTGTTAGGAGTTAGAATTGTTAGGCAGTGTGCAGAAACCTTTCTCTTTTCTATAAATAAAATAAATAAGAAAAACAATGACTGATAAACAAAGCAAGCAGTGTGTGTTCCCATGTTTACGCTATATGGCTGAAACGGACACACACCAGTTTTGTTTTGTGTGTTTGGGGGAAGAGCATGCTGCTCTTGCGTTGGGGTGGGGCGGGTGCAAGAAGTGCAATCTGTTTACAGTAAAAATGCTTCGCACTCATCTCGCTTACTTCCAAGAGCCAGTGCCCACTCTTTCATCATGAGGCTCTCTCATAGATCTGGCTGTGGAGCGAGAGACGGGTCCGTCCCTATCGCTCACTCTCTCCCCAGATCCAGCTGATCCTTCTCGTAAGCCTGAAGCACGCTTCAGCACCTCTTTGGTTCGCGAGGGGGACGCTGAACCTCTGAACATTCCGTGCACAATAATAAAGTGGCTGAGGAATTACTCAAGACAGTTAGACTGGCCACGTGAACAAGAGACCCCAAAACGCTCCAAACTAGAAGACAGATTTCTGTCTGGTGGCCAAAAAAAAAAAAAAGGAACGCTATATCAGTCCCTTCCTTTCTTTGATGACCTCCATGACGAGCTCTCTCGTTCATGAAGGAAACCTTATACTTCCTGTGTCTTCATGCCCTCCGTCGACATATTCGACTATCGTGGGTGCCGAGGCACGGGGGTATTCAGTGATGCCGCCGGTAGAAAAGACACTTGCGGGTTATCTCTCGCCTGGTTCGGCATCATCACTAAAGAGACCCACTCTCCCCACAAAGCCGTGCAGGACTACCTCCACGCTTGTGAGGAAGGCTTATTAGGCAGCAGGTCAGGCTGGTGCTGCCCTGCACACTATGGTAGTGATACAGGCATATCAGGCTGATCTGCTGAAGGACCTAAGTGTGGGCACCACAGCTGATGAAGAGGCTTTCTCTGAGCTTCGTTGAGCCATGGATCTGTCTCTCCGCGCGACCAAGCAGACGGCTCGCACCATTGGCCGGTCTATGTCTGCTTTTGTTAGCATGAATAAACGCTTATGGCTCAACTTGTCGGGCATCAGAGACAAGGACAAAATTTTCCTACTCGATGCCCTGGTTTCGCCTTCTGGCTTATTTGGTGAATGAATGCTATGAATGTAGTTATCACTAGGTTCCAGGTGGCAAAGGGTCACGAGGAAGCCTTCGGGCAATTCCTTCCTCGCCACACCCTTCGTACCCTTTCTATGTGGTTCAGACCCCAGTTCCTCACTTTGGGTCCCACTCTAGGTGCATTTTGCTGTCGCAAATTGCTAACGACAGACGTCTCCCTGAAGGGCTGGGGTGTCTGGGGTGTGGTCTTAAGTGGTCGTCCAACTCAAGGGGAATGGTAGGGTCATCAGCTCGATTGGCACATCAACTTCCATGAGTTGATGGCTGTATTTCTGGCTCTGAAATACTTCCTATGAGGCGCGCGGTCAAGCTTCGCAAGTAGGTATCAGATCTTACTCTACCAGAGGGGTCGCCTTTTCTAAAGCCTTGGCTAGAGGTGTCCCTCTGCAGCATGTTTGTGATGCATCAGGCTGGTCCTCTCCGTACACATTCATAAGATTTTATAGTTTGGATGTTCATGCCACTCCGGGCTCTTGTGTCCTTTAGTCAACATCACAAGCTCATGTCTGAGACCTCTCAGGCTCTTGTGAGCACAACTACACAACCGTAAGGGGTACGGACATCCACAGTGCGGCGGCATGGGTATTCCCGTTCCCAAAGCGCTAAATCAGCGCAGCTCCAAAGTGTAGCTTTTTGATAGGGAACGTCTCTGGTTACTTAACTGTAACCCCTGTTCCCTGATAAAAGCAGAACGAGATGTTGCACTTTATTGCCGCACTGCAGCCCCAGGACTGCTCTTCAGAGAAAATACTTGACGATGCACCTGTGACGCATCTATTTAAAGCCCCGCTACAGGTGCATCCAATGATGTCATCAGCAGAGGCTATAAATTTAATTGACGTGCTGCACACATATTCATAGCTGGTCACACCTAAAGATGTTCCCGAAATGATAAATCAGCACAGCATCTCGTTCCGCTTTTATCAGGGAACAGGGGTTACTGTTAAGTAACCCGAGACTTTTTTTCTTGTGTTATGCGAATGCACTTAGTTTTGTATTTTCTTATTTCCTTGTGTCTCGTTTGCCTTGTTTCCTGTTTGATTATTAGTTTCACTTGCCTTCCTCGTTTCCCTCCTGATTTCTCTCCCTTGATGATCTCCCTTTGTGCTTTGTCTGGTGCCAGTTCGCTGTGGGATGTTGCTTGTGTTTACGTCACCTGTTAGGTCTCTGTCGGTCGTATTCCTGTCCAGTTGGATTTCTGTTGGTTCCCCATTCCAGCCCTGTCCATCACTGTGTTGTTGCCCTTGGCTGTGTTTGTTTTTCCTCTTCGGGGTAGTTTTGTTTGTTTTTGTTATATTTTTGTTAAATAAATGTGCTAATCGCTACTCTGCATTTGAGTCCTTCCTCAACCAAACCAGACATTTAAGGCATTATGTTGTTATGGTAACAAAGTTTTAAAATTTGGCAATAACTTTACATAGAAAAAGTTAGTGATTTTATCACACTAAAATCTTGTTAACATGCATGTTTACATCTTGTTACTATACTTTAAAAACACTGAGTATATTGAGTTTACGGATTAGCGCCATTCACTTCTATTGTAGGTGCCAAACTGTAGACCTGATTTTTTTTTTTAAAGAAAAGGGACAAGTCACAATTAATTTTATTTACTTTAATCAACATAATATCACAAATGCTGTCGATTGAGCTTAACTTGTATCGCACCTATTATGTTCAATTAACAAAATTAAGCCATAATTTGAATATCTTAGTGTTGCTAACTTGTGCACTCACCAAAACTTTTATATATCCACATTTAACATATGCATTGAATGCAACCAATGAAACTCACATGTTTGAAGTTACGGAATGGAACAAACTGTACGATGTCACGCAGCACTGGTTCCCCTTTAGGCGAACGTAGGATTCCGTCATCACCATCTAGCATCTCCATGTCAGTGAAATCTGCATTTCCCACACCAACGATTATGACAGACATAGGCAGGTGAGAGGCACGGACGATGGCCTCTCTAGTGTCCGCCATATCTGTGATGACACCGTCCGTCAAGATGAGCAGGATGAAGTATTGCTGCATCAAGGCAAGAAAGGACAATTTGAGCAAGATAAATTTAAAGAACTCACCCCAAATTTAACATTCTGTCAGATGTTAGGAAAATGTTAGCCCTAGCTAACTGAGAGTGTCAGTCTGCCTAACACCTCCTGTGGGTGAGTAAATGATTACAGAGTTTTCATTTTTGGGTGAATTATCGCTTTAAAAGGGGACGAGAGAGGCATAGAAACATCACTCACCATGGCCTCTTTGGTGTGCATTTCCTCTGAGGCAAAGTTGGCCACTTTCTGGATGATAGGGGCAATGTTTGTGGGACCGTACAACTGAATCTTGGGAAGGCAATTCTGATAGGCCTCTACCACACCCTGGATACCTGCAAATTTAAGTGTTAGCAAATGTTGTCACATACTGTACTACTCATCAACAAGATCTGCAAAACTGGATGATAATTACTCCACTCAAATGTGTTAAACAAAGTTAATTATGTACAGTAAATGAATGAGACTGAAATAATACTAATCTAGGTTTAAGTTTAGTAATGGGGCAAGAGTAAGGGTTATAATAATTTAGGGTTTGAGTTGCAGATTAGGGTTAGGGTTTAAGTTAGGGTTAGGTTATGGTGAAAGTGAATCACACACCCCCATGTTGTTTTATACCTGTATGATTTAACACAAAGATATTTGAAAGAATGCTGAAAGTAAATGATGATTTTTACTGCCATGCTCCAAAAAAAAAAAAAAAAAAGCACTATTAAAGAAGTCTATATGATGTGTGTATGACTTCTATATGACTTCAAAGCCATACCTGGGAGGAACAGACCTATATTTAAGAAACATTATTCACAGAAGCGGCATCTTTAATTTGACAGGAATGACAACGAGTCTGTGAGGGATAGACTTACAGTCTCTTCAATGTGTTTTATTATTGTTTAAAGGGTTTTGGATTGTTCCACTGATGAAACTTTGAGAAATTTCAGTATACAACCAACTCCAGAGTTATTGAAAATAAGATGTGATCTAGGAGTTTTACAGCGTTATATAGTGCATGCTATTGAAAAGACTGCAAGTTTATCCCTCATATGCCTTGCGCATAGTGAAATATGCCAAGCAAAGATGTGTCACAACAGGTTTGACATCAGTGATGCCGAATGCCATTTTGGACTATGTTTTATAATGCAGAATTGCAAATTAGGTTTTAGTGCTATTATGGAAGGAAAGATTTTCAGTGAAAAATGACTGGAAAATCGGTCTGTTCATCACATACGTATGGGCAAGTATGTAGAACATCAGCTCAGAGATCTATAAATTTGTCCTTTCTATGCAGGACACAAAGTCATACTGGTTTGGTAAAGTGTGAGAGTGAGTAAATGACAGTATATCAATTTTTGTTTGAAATGTCCCTTTAATAATTAAGTTTCTTTACACCAGCAAATTTACATGTAAAGGAGTAGAATGAGTGTCAGTGAAGGCTTAATCCTAGCAATGAAGCTGCAGCAGTAATGCTTTTTACTGACTCAGTGGGCATGATCTCATAAGGTCAGCCTGTCTCTCCTCACCATATCTCCAACTGTTTCATTTAATTAAATCCTGTGAGCTTGAGAACGCACGAATACGCACAAACAGGAGCTGAAAGGTGAAAGCATGCTGTGCTGTGCAGTAGCAGAATTAAGATGAGGAGGACTTTGAAACGGGAGGTCAATGGAAGTAATTGTTTGAGTGGCTTCCCTACAAAGAGGAATCAAAGAGACGCTCTGAATGCTTTAAACTCTAACATACTCTTAAACCCTGACACACAAACCCTACTCTCACCGATGAGACACTTTCAAACACACTGAGCTCTCTGCATAAAGGATGGGCCATGCTGAAGATTTTAAAGGAATGCTCTGGGGGACCTGGATCGCTCTGTGGGTAAAGATGATGACTACAACCCCTGGAATCGTGAGTTCAAATCCAGGGCATGCTGAGTGACTCCAGCCAGGTCTCCTAAGCAACCAAATTAGCCTGGTTGCTATGGAGGGTAGAGTCACCTGAACTAACCTCCTCGTGGTTGCTATAATGTGGTTGCTCTCGGTGGGGCACGTGGTGAGTTGTGCATGGATGCTGTGGAGAATAGAGTAAAGCCTCCACATGCGCTATGTCTCCGTGGTAACATGTTCAACAAGCCACGTGATAAGATGTGCGAGTTGACGGTCTCAGATGCGGAGGCAACTGAGATTCATCCTCCGCCACCCGGATTGAGGCAAGTCACTACGCCACCACGAGGACTTGGGAATTGGGAAGAGTGCGTTGGGCATTCCAAATTGTGGAGAAAAAGGGGAGAAAAAAAAAGGAATGCTCTGGGTTCAAAACCGGTTAAGCTCTATTGACAACATCTGTGACATGCTTTTCATTACCACAGACTATAATTTTGACTTGTCCCACAGTTTGTAAACATAAAATAAAAATTGTGTTTAAAGTAATGCACTTGTAATGAAAGTCTTTGGGACAAGGTATTTTGGGCTGTATTTCCCAAAAGCATTGTAAGCCAAGTAGATCGTAGAAACCATTGGCGCCAAACGCAGCCCTGGAGGGTTTAAAACAAGTTTAACTATTGACAGTATTTGTGGCATGCCGTTGATTTAACACAGACACTAATTTTGATAATAAAGATAATAATTTTCACTATGTAAAAATGTCCCTTCCAGGTATCTTTGAACGTTTCATAAGGTTTGCTTGCTTTTTAAGGTCATGAAATATTGCAATATTAGATATAACTTTGCACAAAAGTTATTAAGCACTTTTCTCTCAGGAATGAATGTTAATACATGTAATGTTTAAGCTTTGTTGCAATACTTTTCAAAAGTATATGTATTCAAACATTTAATGTCTTGCCCTGTGTACATCCATTGTAAAATACTTACTGTACTACAAAGTAAGGCTTACTGTGTTTTTCGCATATTTTAAAAAACCGTGACAAGCCTCAAACGTTTTCTGTGGTAATCAACATTATGCCAAAAATCTTTTTAATAAAGCTTAACCTGTATTGAACATGGAATATACCTTTTAAAAGGCGTAAATTAAACTACTGCAATGTCCTAATGTCATACTGTAGCACCTCCAACATATTCATACATTATCAATCACATTTGGCCAATTTTTCACTGTTGCTGTGAGAATGTCTCACCATGTGTTGAGATTGAGCCCCTGTCTCTGCCTGTGATATCAGCACAATAAATGAGACTACATCACCCTCCACAAATAGAAAGCTGTAAAGGTTGTTAGATCTGATATCACGTAGGGCGTTCCACCTATGGATTCCTACCAACAAAGCATTTGACGAAAGAAAAGTGCTTTGATCTGACAGCTATTGACACAGTCATTGACAGGTGAACCATTCCCACAAACCCCCAGAGAAAACAACATACACCTCAGAGTGTCTGTAATCAGTTAAATGAGCTTTCTGCCTTCACACCTAGGCTACTTAAGGCCTACAGTAATTGTATTGGACAAGAAATTCTCCTTTTATCTCAAAGCCACAGGCTTAAACAAGTGCAAAGTTCTGAAGTGTTACAGTAAGAAGTTTTAGAAGTGACTAGGTAATATATCAATATTTTAGTCATGCATAGGTTAAAGTAATAAAGTGAATATTTGTGTATTATTATAATATGAATATAATGAACATTTATATTTGTTCACTTTAACTTCACTATGTTTTAAAAAGAATATACTTTTACTCCAATACATTTATCTAGACCCTTTCATTTATTTTGCGACTGAACACTGCAAAAAAAAAAAAAAAAAAGCAGATTCTATTTTCACCCTGGTGCAAAAAATAGTATATGCTATTTACACCACAGTGCAAATAGTGGCAGATAATATTTGCACCCCAAACCTGGTGCAAATAATGGCCGGTACTAACTGCACCCTGGTGCAAATAGTGTTAGATCCTATTTCAACCCATATTTAAAAACTAACATACAATATGGGCATCACTGCAGTGAGTTTATTTGGAGTCCCACAGACACACTACATTAACCCCTTCCACTAACTCTAACCCCAACCTTACCTTAGAAAAAATAATCTTGGTTTAACTACAGTAACCATGGTTTCACCATGGTACTTTTTGTAAATTTACAGTCACCACAAAATTAACCACGGTTACTATATTACCACCATATTACAGTATTTATTGCATTAAAACAATGGTTTCTGCCAAAAAAAAAACATGGTTACTATAATATTAGTAATACAGTGATGCAATCTACACACAAGCGATGCCGAGCCATGGGAACGAGTGTGATTGACAGACCCTACCTCTGGATCAAACCCTTCTCTGCTCTCCTCGACATTCACCATGACCAAATCACTGTGATGAAATCAACATTTATATAATTATTTTAATAAACGTTGTATTAAAGGAAATATTAAGAGCTGAAACAAGAAATCGTATGGGGAAAAAGTGTGGGACAAAAAGCGGATTTGAACCGCTTTCGCTAGGATAACAGCACACATTCACGCACTTCACGTTTTGGCACCCCACGCCACTGCAGCCAGATCTACTGTTCAAGTCTCTCAGCTACTCTGGAGCACAGTTCATAAGTGTAATATTTAGCAGTTCATAAGTCAATAAAATGCATTGCCAATTGCATTTAACCAGGGTACCATGTGTACGAATCAATAATGTCCAAATGCACTCATGAATATGTCTAGCAATAACATTTGCAAAACTAATTTAACCTGAAACCAATATCTTAAAGCTGTGTTGATTCCCCTTGTACTATGTAAAGCGCTTTGAGTGCCTAGAAAAGTGCTATTTAAATGTAAGGAATTATTATTCTTATTATTATTATCAATTTCTTTATAAGTATATTTTTTAAGAGCTTCTTTACCTTTTACTTGAGTCGATTTTCATAAAGGTATTTTAACTTTTTCATAAGTACGATGACTGGATACAACACTAGGGTCATGATATGATAATATTGAAATTTGTAATTCTACAAACATTGCAATGCAATGTTTATTGTATTTAGATTCAAAACTGAAATATTGCAACGTTTTTCTCACTTCAATCTTAGAGTCTCGAGTCACGATACATGTATTTTAATATAGCACTCCCTCATATTTATTGTATCGTGATAAAAAAAAACGTGATACATTTCAATCTTTTTAATTACTTCTCAATTGTAAAACTTTGGTCATGATAATATTGCAGTCCTTTCCATGTGTTGTAATTCAAACGTGATATTGTGATATGTGACTAACTTTTCAATCATTGAAATTGGGATTCTGTCTTGTTTATTGTTATTCAAAACGCATATATTGTGATCTTTTACGCACTTCTCTATCATAAAGCTTTGGTCATAAAATTATAATATTGTGAACTTTATGTTTATTGCGATTCACAAAAACTGATATAATGTGAACTCTTACTCGCTTCTCAGTAATAAAACATGGCTCATGATACGATAATATTGTGATTCTTTGCTTAGTGTTATGCTATTCAAAAATGTGATACACTGCGATCTTTTAATGGTTTCTTATTCATCTTTATTGGACTTGGTGTTGAACTTCCTGCTTCACCTAATCATAGAGCCATAGAAATAGTGTGGAGAGCATTGGCACATCAGTGTCAGCCCCCGCAGAGGAGCAACTTTGTAAAAGTTGCCGAAGGACTGACTTTGAAAGAGCGAGGAGACTACAAATCGGCCCCTTTCCTTGAAAGTAAACAGGCTCTCTTGATACCTCTCCCGGGCATGTCTACAAGAGGTTGTCAATAGTTAGACAAGTAATGATTGTTTCTGATTGTACACCAACACCATTCATACTATTCAAGCATTCTCTGTTTCTAGTCCATGTCCAGGTTTGTTGGAAACTTATTTGTGCTGAATTTTTCACACACTGCCAGGGCGTTAAGGTGCGCTATCTGTTTGGGAGACTGGCTGGCATGTGTCCTGGTGGGGCTTTAAGCCATGAGCTATTCCTGGGAGAGACAGGCCAGGCAGGCTGATCAAACCTTGAGTGGTCTATGCCCATCCTGGGCGCCAACCCGGTGTGTCTGCACTGATAGAGGTGGTACAGAAATAGCAAGGGAAATCAAGTGACACCAATGCATAGCAAAGTGAGAGCAATGATCAATTCATCCTATTCATTGCTGGAGAAAGAGATGATACAGGGTTTCTGCAGGTTTCAACAATTTAAATTTAAGACATTAAATGTAAGACCTTTTTAAGACCATTATGAATGCAATTTAAGACCTATTCCACGTCCTTACTGGCAAACAAATTATGAAAGATATGAAGGAAAATTGGAGTCCCAGAATTGCTTGCAAAGTAAATTAATTTATTCACATTCAACATAAACATCCAGCTGAACATGACTACACAGAACTGTGTGTACGCAAGTGTAGTGTGTGTGTCTGTGTGTTTGTGTGTGTGTCTGTGTGTGTTTGTATACATAAGAACTATGCTAAATTAATCTGAGCTCTCCTCCTCAATGTTCTTGAGCTCAGCTAACTTTTCCTTGCAGCCTCTCCTCAGAGCATTTGACTTTGTTGAGCTGAGCCATCCGACTGCCAGCCTTGCCCTCAGCCTCTTCTGCAAACTTGTCTGTGTCTCTGGTCTGACATTCAGAAACCTCTTAGATGGTTTTCCAATTCTTTTTTAGTACCTCTAGGTTATACTCTGTAGCCTTTCTCTTCTGGCCCTGTGCATCAGACTCCTGCTTCCTTTCTCTTTTGATCGAGGTGGACATGGTACCTGGACTTGGCTGATGCCACAGAAGTCAGAGTGTAGAGTGAAGAGTGATATAATCACACACAAGCCTGTGTGCAACAACAGTGTCCTCCTGCAAGTCTACACTTCCTTGTTCACAGAAAAGCCTCTCTCCACAGACGCCTCACTAAATTAAGCAGCTTCTGACAGAAAGCTCAAATTTGATATATGATAACCACATTCATATACAACTGAAATGCACATGGTGCTTTAAGTTAATTCAAATAATACCATGGTACTACTATGGTATTTCACTATATGACTACCTTATTTTTAAACCACAGTATTAACACAGTGCTCCAAGGTAATGGTACATGTCCAAAAAACATGGTAATGCCATGTGTTTTTGAGTCGTTTACAAGCTGCACATGTTTTTATATAACTGGCAAACGATATGATGGTAGGTTTGGTTTCCATTGATGTAGATTCACTGCAACCAGCATTATCTTTATTTTCCGTGTTTTAAAATATTCTGTGAGCGTGTTGGCAAATGGGAGCGCACACCAAATGATTCAGCAGCGCACGTGTAAGTCATTCAAGTTGAATCACGAACCGATTCAGACCGATTTGCTATAACCTGTGACCAATTAATTCATTGTAAAGAACCGACTCAGATGATCATTTCATTTGTGAGTCAGACATCTTTAGTTCTGATTTGAAATTGGCTATAGTAAACAGTGGTGTAATGTATGATGAAGCGGTGTAGCTTTTTGTCAAAGCAATGCACTACTTCATCAAATATATAGTTATGCAACTGAAAAGCTACTTAGTTTAAAAAAGAGCTAATAAGAAATGTATTTAAGCTAATAGCTTCGCTATTTGTAGTGAAGCTACTGCCCATCACTGTATGTAGGACAGTGGCAATAGCAGGTTCCTCGCATGGTTCTAGCTGAGCTAGAGCTAGCAGGGAACATGGTTTAAACAGCTCACCTATGTCTTCATTGCTTTTTTTTATTAGTATTTGTGCTTTAGCAGATACAGGCTTTAGCAGTTTGTGGCCCGAAAGCCTATCGTGATCTGCAGCTACTCAGGACTAAGAATATGGGATAAGTGACATTAAGCATCAAGAAATTACAGTTTTATTTTGCTAAGGAGATGTTTGTTTAGTCTCTTCTTGAAGGCCTGAACATTCTTTGAGGTGATTTCACCTACTACAGTAGAGGGGAGGCAGTTCCAAGTTGTTACAGCCGAATGAAGAAAGCTCCTTCCCAAGCATTTGGTGTTAGACTTGGGGAGTTTTAGGGCATGACTTGGTGCGTGCTCTTCGAGTGGTTCGACAAGCGAGATCTGGTGGGGGTAGCAAAGCTTTGAGATCCTCTGGACAGTTCTCAGTGTGCATTTTGAAAAGCACAGTTGTTGCTGCAACAGTTCTACGATGGCTGAGCTGACTGATTGCATATTTCCTTAGGGCAGTGTCCTCATCCTCCCCAATGATTTTCAGTGCCTTTTTCTGGATGTTGTCAAGCTGCCCAAGGGTGGTCTGTGATGCGTTCATCCAGGCAAGGCATGAGTACTCCAAGGTACTCCTGACTTGTGCCTTGTAGACATTGGCCCTACCTTTGACATCAAGCTTGTTATGACTGATATTTTGCTACCATGTGTAAAGTCCAGAGCACCTCCACTTTTAATCTTGGCTTAGATCCAAACGCTGTCTGGAGGTCACTTAATGGAGTTGCAGGAGTTAACGTTGTTAGTGCAGAATGGGTCGCACTTGGGCTGGACTTTGGTGATACTACCGACGTGAATACAGAACAATATTGGGTGATGGCAGATGCTGGTGGTTTTTTATGGTGGATTTATGTTTTTCTGACTTCACATGTGACTAATGCCTTTATACACAAAGTTCCCAATTTAAGTGTTTTCTTGCACAAGGTGCAGCGGACTTTAAAATTCGTTATTCTCAACAGGCTTCAACCAACCACTAAATGCACTGTTCTCGAGCCAGATCTCGTTGAACTTGCACTTACCCATAATAGATGAAAGTAACGAAACAATTTTAGCTTATTACTTCTAGAAGTAGCTATTTTTTTGATAGGAGGAGGGGCCATGTTAGCCCACACACCACATCGCAGGATATAGCAAACCCTGTGATAGGAAAACTAAGGTGAGAATCTGCCACCAAAGGCCAAAAGGCACAAACTAAAAACAATGTTCAGCGACTTTTAAGCTTAATTAACCCAAGGAGAATTGTATTACAAGATAATGTAATACATAGTTTTCTCGGCAGAGATTTCTCCCCCAAAAAATTATTATAAATTAAATGACTTTACTTTCCTATCTAAATCTCTATTCGAAGCACTCATTGTTCACTTATATCATCTTAATTGTATCATGAAAATAGTCCTTTATAGAAAACAAAGTTTCAAAGAGGTTGTGATGAGGAGGAGGGTGGGGCCAGGAAGTGAGTGCACAAGGCGGGCCCCGCCCTCCTCCGCGTCACAGAGATAATTTCATACATTTTTAATCATTTTATTATTTCTCCAAGAGAAGTTTTTTTATTTTATAATTTTTATTTTTATATTGCATGAAGTCATAAAGTAATTATTTCAGAATTTTTTATGTTATTTAGACAATAACATTAATTTTAATGTTTCGGGTTTCTGACATAAAAAAAACAAACAAGTTGTTTTCTCCAGCTTTTTTTCAATTCATGCCCTTTTTGGACTGGGGAGGTAGTTTTAAGTTTTTAATGTTGCAGTATGTTTTCATAGTGCAATTAATGATTTTATCTCAAGAGATCAAGAAAAATTGTATTTCCTTAAACAGAGTACACTGAAGTTAGTCTGCCCTGAGAGCATGGTTAAAAAATAAAACAAATCTGCAAATCAACAGATGATGAAAAGTGAGGGTTACAAAATTACAATAAAATATGTAAATGTGTATCTTACAACATTTAGTCCTGAAACTGAGTAGTATTCTAGTTTTGGCAAGAAGTATTGACACTATGCGACCAGACTTGTATGATACAATATTTTCACCATGCCTTAAAACATCTGGTTTTGTGCTGACAGGTTCCTGTTCTCTAAGTCCAAAATTACTAATTAATGGAGAGGGGGAGGATGCTACAGCCACGTCACCCCAGCTTCCCTACTTTACACATTTCCCTAAGGCTGTGTATTTTATAGCTGCATTAAACTTTAATGTGTCCACCACTGCCAATACTGCAGTTCTGTAATTCAGCTATGCACATATTGATCTCCTGTAAATGAGATAAGAATGTTAAACTGAAGGGCTCTTTGACTTTGCAAGTGTTATTTGGAGGTATAGAGCCGTTCGAGCCACATTAGGCAAGGGTCACCTGGGGAAGGTAATGCATTTGGGGACTGATGTAGATATTTGGTCTCTCACGAATTTTACGAGGTGGCTAAATCTTATGATGTTGTTCTATTTTGTTCGTTTGAATTATTACGAATTGATCACGTGCAAATGCCTGTATGTGTAATGCGGAAGTGAAAGTTCTGCATGTGAGGTGTTGAGCACATGCTTATTACTGTTATATCCCAACCCAAACCCCTTATCTAAACCTAACCATACAGTAGAGTGTGTAAGCATGATAGGAAGCATAAAGAGTTTATTGTGCGTGACAGTAGCGAGTAATTGTCGCGTTTTAGAAGGAAACGATGGCGAGTGACGTGACTGGCTGTTGTAACAGTCATTTGAATTCATACGACACGTAGACAAATCGTACGAATACTTATGATTTCACAGTGAGAGTGTGTTAGTTCATACCTGCACATTCAGGGTTGTCTTCGTTGAAGTTTACAGCAAAGTCATGTGAAACCTGAAAAGTAAAGAAAATAAATAGTTAACCTCATTTACACAGTCCTGAATTGTGGCACCATTAATGTACTCTTCAAAGAAATAGAATAAATAAGATCATATACAGCATCCAAAATGTACTTTTTGTCATACCTGCCAATGGAAATTCAAATTAAGGGCTATGAAATAATATTTATTTAGTTTGTGAATAATATTTATGAGTATATTAAGTAATTTGTGCATTAATATATCCCCCACACTATGACAAAAGTATTAAGCTATTTTTTCCATTGTATATTTGTGGCAAAGAGGAAACAATTATAGTGTCACTCAAATGATCATATACAATACAGGACGTGCAACAGTCACTGTGCTTTTCACTTTCTTATTCCTTTGATTGATTCACTAACGTCACTTACATCAGATAGAAAACAACTAGGGTCAGACTATACTTTCTACATTGTGATTTTAAATCTTGTATTTTGTTGCATCCTCTAAGAATGCCAAATACTTCCATCTGGCGCTTAGCAAGTTTACATTTTGGAGCTTGAATATCAATTTTTCTATAGCAGTAAAATCACTTTCATAAAACTTCAGACTTCAGTGCACACTGTACATCATAAACAAGATTTACAATGCCAGTGCCTTAGTGCTTTAACTTCAAATTAACCAACATTAATAACAGTCTGTTTGGAGTAGGGGCTGGATTTAAATCTTCTAATAACCAAAAACTGTTAGAAATAAATACAAAAAGCCCTCAACTCAGCACAAAGGCTCATTCTCTGTAAGAGGACAATGAGCCTGCTCATATTAGTTCAAACAACTCTCAATATTGATATAAAAAATGCAAAAATCACACCACATCCCCCATCGCTATAAATGTTAAAGCAGTTACCTTTAAGTCTGGAGGTATCCGAGCACCAAAGCCAAATGCAGGGAACATTTTGTCACTGCAAAAGTGGACAAGAGATTAGAGGTGGCTGGAATTGAGGATATGGGGGATTACTTGCCAAATTTCCCATCCTGTCTCACTGGCCCCTGATCACTGCTAATTTGTAATGGACACAGATTTACATAATTGTTATTGTTAGTGCCTGCCAAATCAGTAAGCTCTGTGTTACAGATTTCACCCTGAGTGAACGGTCTGATGGATATGCATTCATCTCAGACTGCTGTTAAGCGGGAGCTCTCCATGGTGCTGAAAAGAGGCTTTCAATGACCATTCAGTGCAGAAATTACAGCTCAGTTTCTGTGGTAAAGAAAATGCTGGGATTTTACATGTTTTCCAAAGACTGCAGTAGGTTACATAGAGATTGAGCTATTCTTAAAGGGATAGTTCACCCAAAACTGAAAATGATGTCATGATTTACTCACCCTTATGTTATTCAAACTCAAATGAACACAAGAGGAGAAATTATGAAGGCTGTGCGGGACTTTAGTTTCCATGTATTTACAATGTATGGGAACTGAAGCTTTCAAGCTTAAATAAAGAATACTAAATCATAATAAAATCGGTCTATACAACTCATGGATATTATTCCAAGTCTTCCGAATCTATACAACAGCTTTACGTTATGTTAAGACAGTGGTTCTCAATTTATTTTTTTTATTTTTTGGTTACGCCCATCACTACAAAAAGAATATAAATGAATACTGCTGCAGGACAAACTGCTGGAGACATTTTACACTGTATAGATATTTAGAAAAAAAACTAATAGTTACAATAATTCAGTCTTGTGAATGGAAATCCGCCTCAGCAGTATCTATAAAAGCATTTTTAAACTCCAATAAACTTCCAGTAATAATAAATGGCTGTGATTGGCCCATCCTGTCCAGCACTGAGAAAAGTAACAGGTACCACACGAACGTACCATCTTTGTACCCTTATACGTACCACAATAATGTACCCCTGTTTAATTATACTGAAAAACTATAAAAACCACTGTAATATAAAACGGACCTGAGACCAAAGCCGTCACGTGGCGTCCGTGGGTATGCGCCTAAGCCCACACCGAAAATGTCCACCAACTGTCCTTCTCCACAAGTTATGTTATTGAAGGGCCGATAGCGGTCAGGGAACACACTCCCCGCCAGACGATCGCCTGCTCCTGCACATCTCCAGTCAGAAAATTGCTTCGCGCGCACTCACAGCCATCTAAAAAAGTCATTCATATCACTCGTGCCTAATATTTAAATTCTTCTCAAGCCATTCGATAGTGTTGTATGAGGAACAGACCGAAATGCAAGTATCAATTAATATTTTCCCCCATTTGAAACCGGTGCGCGCGAGACATCTTTGTTTACATAAGCGCAGCTGTGAACGCACCTGTCACTGACTAAACGCTTCGGGCTGTGGAAAGCTCCACGCAGGAAGCGCTGCGGTGACTGGCGAAAGTTTCAACCTAGCAGGCGAAAAGGTAGAGAAGAAATCGCGCACATTGCTTCTTGCATGTAATGTCACTGATCTTGTTGAATGTGTGTGAAGTGATTTGACAATACCTCACGCGCGCCACACTTTGAGAACCACTGTGTTAAGTCATTATTAACTCATAATGGGTCTGGAACACGATAAAGTTAATAGTTATTATCACAAAATATGATTTGATGTTGATTTAATTATATTTTTAAAATTTCAACCTAATTATTCAAAGTGAGAATTTCTGTAAATTAATTGGTTAAATGTAACAATTGAATATAAGAGTGTGTGTGTGTGTGTGTGTGTGTGTGTGTGTGTGTGTGTGTGTGTGTGTGTGTGTGTGTGTACGCACCAATTAGCCACAACATTAAAGCCACCTGTCTTATATTGTGTAGGTCCCCCTCTTGCCACCAAAATAGCACCAACCCTCATCTCAGAATAGCATTGGTTGATTGAGGTGGTTTGAGTATTTCTGTAACTACTGATCTCCTAATATTTAAATTATTCAATTATTGTCCATTTATGGAAAAGTAAATTTCTGACACTGCTCTTATTCCAATGTATTTTTTCAGTGTAACTTGGGCGCAGCCATTTTCAATGAATGTGCACCGCTTCCGGTATAAGTTACTTTTAGCTATTTAGCATGTCAATTCAGTGTGATATATTAAATAATGCGATAAAAAATTAATCATGTTCTTGGACAGAAATACAGAATATTCCTACCATCAGAGCAATTCAAACTTGAAGTACCTTGACCTAAGCTTGAATCTCCAGGGAACAGTAAACGAAACTCCAGCTGTATAGGCAAGTTTACTGTACAGAGAACAAACCAAACTCGGGCTTGCTTGATACTAGCGACAGTACAAGATAAGAATGCGTTCTTGTGTTCAAACACATCTGGTAGGATTGAAATTCGGAATGGAGGAACCTTGAGACTTGTTTTTCAAGTTAAAAACTAAGTTTAACTTGACACGGTGACTACGTTTACATGGACATCAGAAAGCGACTTATTGCGAGAAAAAGGCTTATTGCGAGAATGTGGCACTCTTGTTGACATACACTGTATAATCGGCGTATTCTTTACTCCTGTATACTTGCATCTTGGTCGGTAATCAGCTTTCTCCATGCAACACTTATGTAAATAACAAACATGGCATCAGAGGAAGACTTCGCTATTTTATTCTCTGTTGCTTCGCTTTATTTCCAGATATTTTAGACTTGTTGCCGTTTCTGTTTCCTTTACTTTCTATCGCAACCTGCAGAGGAATTGCGCTGCAATAGTGATGTTTCCCTCTGTGCTTTTCCCACTGTACTCCCAGAAATGTTGAATTCTTTCCGCTGTTTACATGTTGTTGACCTCCGTCACATGAAGTTTGTTTTCAGTTCTGCTCAACTCATATACGCACTTCTCAAAAACATGTAAGAACGCTGTTTATGTTTACACATAAGCAGTGTTCTCCTGGAGAAACCCAGGTGTGTTAAAATCTTAATCCCTTAAATGGCTTAAGGAAATCATCATTTTTGTTTACATGATGTTTCAGAATGCCACTTTCAGCAAAAAACCCTGTAATAAAACATTTTCTTAAGTGTATGTTAATGGTCTGTGACCTAAAAATGTAGTGTGTATGATGTGACGCATCCAAAGTGAGACACCCCAAAAGTGTCAATCTGATGCAGGTGTACACTGATGCGTCCTTAGACAAGGCTTTATAATAAATCTATCTCAGACAGATTGACAGTCAACTGCAAAATGGATTTCTGTGGACTGTATGCTAATGAAAGACCAATGTTCAATAATATGAAAATAAACAATATATTGCCTTCCAAAGCTGCTTTTTGTATTGTCTTATCAATGCTTTACTCGTATGCCACAATAATGTAATGCATTTTAATTATCGGATACATTTTTATAATATATATATTAAAAATACATTGACACATTGGTTCTGAGCGCATATAGTTTTACCGTTTATTTGTCCATCACTTTTGCACAGGTATACTGACTGCTAGATCGTGGGAACTATCAGTGAATGTGAGATCAGGCACTGAAATGGAGAGTCCTCAGCTCCGTCTGTCATGGCTACCACAAACTTTACACAATCAGGAGAGAGAGGGAGAAAGAGAGCAAAAAAGTAGCTGGACAAAAGCAGCTCGACTCAGCATGCACTTTTATTGCTGCTTCAACTTTCATTGCATCTTGTTTCATTTGGGACAGATAATAAACACACTCTCTCCTTTCTTGTCAGAAGACAATATCTCAATCTTTACAGTGTATACAAATGATCTCACATTCAGCATTTTGTTATGAAACATCACCTTTGGAAAATAAAAGCAATATTGGAAGTTATATATGCAGGTACATACAGTATGAATTGAGGATTACATGGTGGCATGAAAATACTGCATTGTCACACTGTTGATATTATTATATTAAAGAAGTCGATATTATTTTGGTCTCTGATACAACACACAGCAACAAGTAATTGACCTACTTTTTTGTTTTACTGTAAATGTTGTTGTTAGAAAATTATCCTACATTAGCATAATATTCTAGCATGCATCCTGTGGTTGTGTGACCGTTTATAACCCCACACCACTACATTCTGGTGTTATTCTCCTTTTAGTTATATACATTGCAGCCAATGATAACAGAACTTTCTCACACTTGCCAGAAATACAACATCTTACTTGCCACTTTGCAAAGTAAGATGGATATAAATATATGCACACTGAGAACTCTCCTGTGTGAACATAAACAACTGTTGTGTGAAAAAGTCCAAGAGCTTTAAGAGCTGATGCTGGGATTTGATTGGCTGTTCAGCCTGCTCACCTGTCATAGTCTTGGCAAATCTCCCCCACTGCTACTAAAGCTTTCAGATACTCGTTTGGCTGGTAGGGGTGGATGTAGTGTAATGAACAACTGTTCCTCGGATCCCCATTAGAAGCCGTGAAATCAATAGCTACCTAAAAAGGCAAATAGCAATCAAAGTGGAGCTTTGACGCTAATTACTCAAAATATATGCCCCATGTGGAGTTGCTATACAGAGCTCCTGACAGCTATGACAGAGAGTAAACAAACTGCAGTATAGCTGTAAAACAAATGAGTTTATGTTGGCTTAAGACTATGTACATAAAATATACAGTTCCTGGCATGATATATAATGTTTAGTCAGAAAACTTTGAAAAGTAATAACACAATTATCCAAAACCTTAGCAAGCATGAGTGTCATGTGAAAATAACACTGTAAGCAGAAGAAACAATTATCACTAAATAACTGTTAAGCACAAAATGAACATTTGGAATAGCACATGCTAATTGAGCAATAAATTATGAATGCTCTGTCAAATAATAACAACTAATTGTGCAAAACAAGCAGTGTGTTAATGTGAAGGAAAACGAATGATAATGAATGATCAGTTTTGTTGGTCTAAAAAGGCTGATAAATTATTGTCTACGAAGACAAGAGAGGTATCTGCCTGGACTTACTGTAAACTGTATTTGGCAACCACCCATAATGTAGTCCAGAAAGGAATGCATCTTAATGATCTGTGAATAAAAAGGACAGGTTATTATGAACTCATACAAACAAACATTCACAACCATGTTGGGAAAGATACTTAGAAATTGAGTATCCACGTATATGTATTGTGCTCCACAGAAGAAAGTAAGTAATATGGGTTTGAAACAATATGCGGGTGAATAAATGTTGGCAGAGTTTTTATTTTTGGGTGGACTATCGTGTTGCTAGTTACTCCCCAACTCCCCAAAACTGATTCACAGTGCTGTTATCTTCTCATCACCTATAATTATGTCAAATATGATCAAATTCAGTATCCATTTACAGAGCTGGGATCTAACATGTATTCAGGTGAAATGAATTCTAGCTGTGTGAACTTCCCATCTCCATCTACTGTAACCATTAAAACCTCTGCTGACAGTATGACATAGATGCCTTTTTAAATACTGGGCATACAGGAAGACCAAATGTCCACTGGAGAACCTCATTTTTGTGACGAAAACATTACCTTGCATTGATTCAGAATGACGATCCCAGAGTTCTTGTAATTCTTCTTCTTGGATTTATATTTGGGGTTTATACATTCCCATTGGACCTGTCATTGATTTAAAAAATAATTTTATATATATATATATATATATATATATATATATATATATATATATATATACATATAAAAAAACATTAGCTTTCTATCAGTACTAGTTGGAATCGAGACACTCCACACAATAGAACATCTTCATTAGAATGTCTGGAATTCAGCTTAATCGCTTCCCATTGGAATAGTGAAGGCAAAGACCAGTGCTGCAGTAGACAATAGACTGAGAAACAACAATTTCCCTCATAATAATGAGAAATGATGTCGAGCCTGGAAGAGATGTTCTAAAATAATTACCCAAGTCTGGTAGCAATGGCTGCCGAATGGAGATACCAGCCAGATTGTTTGGTACTTCACAAGTGAAAAAGGTGTCGTCGATCTGTGGCTGTGCATTTTAGAAGAGTTACAATTATTTATATTAGGTGGCCTTAACTACTATATACTAACATTAAATACATACAAGACTATCTATTTACTGTGTAACTACATGTTGTTCTGCAAAATTCCCACATTTGCTGCTACTTAGGTTGAGGTTCGGGTAGGAGTAAGGGTGGGATAGGGTTAGGGTCTAGAGTTAGGTTTTTGGGTAAGGTTTGGGTTAGGGGTAAAGTTAACAGTGTAACTACAAATGTAATTAAATGCAAGTAATTTAAATGTAATTACAATGCAACAACATGTATGTAAATAGTACATTGTATCAAATGGTTAAGTACATAGAAGTTAAGGCCACCTAATATAAAGAGGGTCCCAGCAGTATTTGCTTATCACTGGAAGCATGTTTAGAATAGGTCGCACATTGCAGACTGTTTAATGGGGATGAGAACACATTAAAAACTCTTTAACATTTATAATGTTTATGTCTTGTGGCGGTTGGGCTGGTATGAAGAGTGACATTTTAATGCATATTCATCTGATGTTTTTTGCTAAATAAATTGTTCAATTACACAGTAATTTGATTAAAAACTGTGTAGACTGTGAATCAGAACCAAGGCAAACAATTATTACAGTCACTTGATAAGGTAAAAACTTAATTTAATAGCGATTACATATCTAATACATTAGTGTAAGTGAACAGAGCTGTTTATAACATCTCATAACACACTCATTTTGATGCTGTGAACTTTATTTACTATCGCATTTACTATGAATAGAATCAATACATGAATTAATTAGCATTCAGTAATTAGCTTTAATGTAGCTTGGATCAAATGTAGGTGTTGTTACAGATGTTATATGTTCATTTGGGAATGAGGGCTGACATAGTTTAATGCATAACATGCTCTTCTACAGATTTTATTTAAAGATTATTTAAAAAAAAAATAAGGAAAACCTGTCTGGATAACTTGTCACTATTACAAATGTCCCAGCAACAACGTGTTTTACATTTTTTTTAATTATTTTGATAAAATCCCACTTAAAAGTACTCAAACACAGATTACATCCATAGGCTGTCATTGAAAAATGGCAAACACGTGTCAGTGTAATGGCGGCAGGGCAACAGTTGCTAAGACAGGATTGGTCAATAGGACTTAGCGAAGTCAAGTCATTTTTATTTGTATAGAGCAGGGTCAATTAATTTAGAAATATCCCTCCTTTTCTTTAAAAAAAGCAAAAATTTAGGTCACAGTGAGGCACTTCAAAAGGAAGTCAATGGGGCCAGTTTTTTTATTTTTTTTATTTTAAAGGATGGTCAAGCCAACATTACGTTTTGTGGAAATCAACATTATGCCACAAATGCTGTTGATTGAGCTTAACTTGTATTTAATTCCTTAACTTGTATTGTACCCCAAACATTCCTTTTAAAATTGCAGTTATTCAAATTGAAACCACTTCAAGCACAGTGTAGTGGTCCTGAAATGTAATAAGGTGCAAACTGGTGTAAATGTTGTGCTGACTTGATGGCAATTTCAGTTCCAGAAGGCGCACTTGGTCTATAAACTCTTCTGCAATGCTCGTTGTGCTTGTTTGCCCAAAGTTTTAATTATGAAGCAAGACAAAAAAACATTTCAGAATAGTATTTCAAACTTTTATCAGCTGTCTAAAAATGTCTTGTTCTAATTATGTCATTATTCCATTAACAATTCCATTAGACTACATTGTTCTTTTGCAGTCATTTTGAGTTATTGTGCATCGCATCATAATTATTTGCAGTAATGTATTTGTCCATTACCTTTTAAAAGGTTTTGGTTTCTGGGAAAGTCTGATGAGCCAGAGGGCTCATTAAGAGCTATTTATTAGCTGGTGGTTTGCAGCCTTTTTCTAACCAAAAGGGAATTCATCTATCTACACCCCCACAACCCCATTAGTAACGCACAAGTAGCCCTTCATCAGAATCAAACCAGAAATGTGAATTTTTGCACAAATATTTCTTAAAACAGAGCTTATGGCAATTTTTGTAGGAATGGTTTTATATTTCAATTTCTGTTCAACTATCGCCACCAAGCGAAATTGCAAAAAAACACAAAACATGGTTTTCAAACAGCTTTCCTGAACAATGTTGCTGTGTTGGGAGGTCGAGATGCTCAAACTGAGAAATATTTGTTTTACCGTCACAGAAACACAGTTGTCTTAGACAGAAGAAAATATTTTACCAGTTAAAAAGTTACACACTTTAGCTTCATCTTGTAATTTTTGCTTTGCGGGTTGGTTGGGATTCACTGATTTGAGAGAAAACAAATTGTGTAAGGTATTCAAAGAAAACCTTGGTAGATAATGCAAAATAGAGACATGTGTGATAAATCAAACAGGTCCGCTAAGGGATGTGCATGGGTATTTCTCTCAGTCTATAGAATCTGCAGGAGTGTGAAATCAACTAAACTGACTGACCCACATCAAAGTCGCCTCATACAACCTAAATTCTCTTTCATCTTTTGATGATTTCTCATGGAGCAGAACTTGTTCTTACTTGCCATAAGCATGCGTATCACAACCTGTTCCAAGTATCGGATAAAAAAAAAGCGGTCTTGTTCTGTCTGGCTCATGTTCTCTGTGACAGTTACAATAAACAAATACATTTTTCATGGCCCACGTATAAAATGGTTACCTGTCTTCCGTCCATTGCTGACCGCATCTCTTTGAACGTAGCTTGAAATTCACCAATGAAATCATGCTTTCCGTTCGAATCCCAGTCCCAGACCGTACACTGGAGAAAGAGGAAGGACAGAGCATTAGAAAGGAAAAGAATAAAGAAATGATCAAAGGGAAACATCAGATTTTGATCAGCTATTCTAAATCTTAGGATTACACCATAAAGTGATCTAACTCAAATACTATAGGTTTTCTGTTCCTCTTTATGTTGCATTTACTTCCAAATCAACCCATTCTTTCCACTACAGATGTCTAGTTTGGATACCATTTTTTTAATGCATTCCTCTGGAGCATTCTGAGGGTTTGCACAGGGTCTACTCTGGTTGAACCCACCCCGTCATTGGCTTCATATTGTCCACAGAAAGCACTAAACACAAGACATCTTTCGAACTCAAACAAACAGAGTACAACAAGTGATGACTTATATAATACAGCCAAAAAAGATGAGACCAGATCGTAGTGTTAGCGCTTTTCATTCAGTGGTTTGATCTGTCATTCACTGCCTTTGGGGTTGCAAATGTACAAAAGTCACATTACTTTCAACGGAATGATAAAATAGTTACTAATGATCAAAGTCAGGGCTATGCCTGAAACCTTCAACATAGTGCCTTATTAGGCAGTATATGCTGAGGTAAGAAGGTATCAGGGCACATCCGAATGCAGTGTTTGCTAAACCATGTGCTTCTGGCCACATCAAAACTAATCTGTTTTAGTTTGAAAACTTCACTTTCACTTTCCTAACATCATAGTTTTCCAAGCTATGTGGTTATGGAGAGCATTTTCGAGGTGGTTGTTTTTTTTTTTCTTTTTTCTTTTTTTTTTTTTAAATACCTGAGGTGGTTTGGGCATGTGGTAAGGATGCCCCCTGGCCGCCTCCCTAGGGAGGTGTTTCAGGCACGTCCAGCTGGGAGGAGGCCTCGGGGAAGACCCAGGACTAGGTGGAGAGATTACATCTCCACACTGCCCTGGGAACGCCTCGGGGTCCCCCAGTCAGAGTTGGTTAATGTGGCTCGGGATAGGGAAGTTTGGGGCCTCCTGCTGGAGCAGCTGCCCCCGCGACCCGACTTCGGATAAGCGGTTGAAGATGGATGGATGGATGGATAAACCAAAATTTCTGACTAGAACACATCCTAGAGCTTTCAAGCTGCATTCACCAAACTCGGCACAGTCCTTTAGCCTTTCCTAACTGATACTGATAGATGATACAAAATCCCAAATATCCTTTAGACTTACATTATCGAAATGATCAAAGTCAACTCAAACTCTATCAATCCATCTACAGTATCTGACAAGGCTTTGTCAAGCCAAGATCAAAGATGTCATGACCAACTTTACCTTTCTAGTTTGACATATGCTCCTATTTTTTTATAGTAATTAAATGTTCGCTTGGATATCTCTAAAACTCATTTTAATTTGTTCTAGTCTGAAACCAGTTTACTTAAGAAACACCTTCATATCAAAATACTGCCTGTTAAAGGGTTAGTTCACCCAAAACTTTTCACTCTTGACCTCACACACCCTGTCCACTCCCTCTTTGACCTGGCCTACGCTACAGAGCACTGAGCGCCAGGACATCCAGGCACAAGAACAATTTTTACCCTCAGGCAATTTTCTTCAATTTAATTCAGGCCAATTAACAATGTAACTGCCTCAGGACACCCGCATAGTGATACTAAAGCAATACAATTGCTTTTGGTACGAAAAAGATCAATATTTATGTACTTTTTAACTATAAATCATCGCTTCTGGTCAGCAGTAGTATACACGTGTGACGTAATCTCGTTGGCATGTTCACTCAAGAGCTGACACACGTCTGACACACCTGGAAGAGCAGTGCTGTTTACAACTGGGAAGGAGGAATGCTGTATAGAAGCTTTTATTCAGTTAAGATCTGTTTTTGTATCTGTTTGTTAACTCACAATGGTGCGTTTGTGTGCTTATCTTGGATGTCTCAACCAAGAGAAAAACGTGAGAATATGTCCGTGACATGCCAACACGAATTCGTCATATGAGATGTGAACTCTCGTGATTGCAGATACTGCTGCTGGCCGGAAGTGATTATTTATAGTTAAAAAGTTATTTTTTGCTTTAGAAGACATTCATTTAACCACTGGAGTCATATTGATGACGTTTATGCTGACTGTCTGTGATTTTTGGAGCTTCAAATGTCTGATCACCATCCACTTGCATTTTAAGGACCTTCTGAGCTGAGATATTTTTCTGTTTTTCTTCAAATGTGTTCTGCTGAAGAAAGAAAGACACATACAGTAGAAACCATTTTCAATTACAACAAAAAATATTATTTCCAATTTGTTGGTGTTTTATAAATGGGAAAAAGCACATTCGTATATCTTACAAAAACCACTCTACAGAAACATGTGTGACATTAAAAACATGCTGATTTGAATCATATTTGTCTTCAGTGATGACTGTATGCTTTATAGTTATGCTTGGGAATTAATGAACAACTCCTCAGTTTACTGCCCACAGTATTGGAGACACAAGCAATATACAGTACATAATCAGTCCTGATCCATCTCTAAATTTGCTTAAATCTTACAGTATCTTCAGGTGTACAGGAACTCTGACCGATCCTCAGAAACAGACCTCCAAATCTGATGCACCACTACAGCCTAGTTAGCCTCCCATGGTTTCTGTCTCACTGGTCAGTGTTGGATGTCTGCAACCGTTTAGTGCAAAATTTAAACTAACAAACCAGCTCTGTAATGTTAGCTAGTGGAGGGAATGCCAATTTACACAGCAAGAAAAATGACATTGCAACGCTTAACAGTTCATCAGTCCACAACAAACACGCCTCATTGAAGTCGTAATAAGACCCATCAAATATTGTCAGAACCCAATCAATCATAACCACTATGAGCTAACCACACATGGTTCGATCAAGGCACCCTGTAAGTGTTCTGTTGAGATTCTAAAATGAGAACATGTTTCCTGCACTGATTGTTGTTGCTGAGAGTGGTGACAGCAGCACTCTAATGGACTCCTAAAGGGCAGGTCTGGGAATGGGGTTAGCTCCAGCTGTGAGTTCTGGGTTATGTCCATGAGTGATTCTGCAGATGGCACAGTCGTCGACTGCCCTAAATGAGGCCCAGCCATTTGCTGTAATGAGGTCTGAGCCTGTTCAGTCATGAGTGGGCAGTAAGGAGGCCACACGCAGGCGTATGAGCAGGGAGACAGGGAGCACACAGGCACCCTTAAGTGATGTTTAAAGGGGCCCAGAGCATCTTAATATTAAATGCACACAGTTGATGGTGTGCAGAAGTGCTCTGAAAATCACTCCAGTGAAACAGTGTTCTGAAAATATTTGTCTACTATTTTGAAATCCAGCAGTTTTTTCCTTGCTGTGAGTTCCAGACAAAAGAAAAGAAAATCTCTGTCTGAAATTTTACTTGTTAATAATTCATTCACAAACATGATTTTTTGCTAACCTTTCCTGGGCCAAATGTAAAATCAAATCAATAGATTTGTTCCTTAGGGCTGAACGGTTCTTGTTGCAGAATCATGCCATAATTTATATGTAAAGATTCTAGAGCAAATCTTTTCCAAAAATGTATGGCCAAATATGTGGACAGTAGGACTAAGTTGTGAAATTAAGTTTCCAGGAATGTTGGTTATTCATGTTTTTGAGACTTGCTGAATAAATTATTATTATTCAACGTAAGAATCAGCATCATCAAATCACTGCCAACCATGTTAAAATAAAATTTTGCATTATAAAATTCTGAATTTATGTACTGATTACCAATTGCCCCATGTCTGCCAAACATTATCCAAACTAAAGTTATCCAAGCATCACCTGCGGCCTGAAACAGAACTTTTGGTCGGGTTTTAGTAGTGAATGCACTTAGCTGCATAGAAAGCTATAGAATGCACCCTTGCTCCCTATTTAGTGAATGACAACCTCCAGTGTGCTGTCTGTCTGGACTGGTCTCAGAACAGTTCTAAATGCACCTTATTTTCATCCTGACTCCATATAAAGCCTCTGAAAGCAACATTTTTCAGCTTATGCATTAATACATTTATTCTCAATGTGAAAATGCATAGTAAATATATAGGAATGCATTTACTAATGTTAATGAATAGGATCATATTGTACATTGAAAACCAAATAAAATATAACAACATTTATATTAAAATGAAGCGAAATGACCCACAGATGTGTTACAGTTTAAAATTATTCAAACTAACTAACTAGTTTTTTCAGCTTTTGGGGGGGAAATGGTCCCATTTTCCACATATGTGGACTTCATTTATCAGCGCGCTGACGCACGAAACATTTATGGATTTTTTTAAAGTGGCATACAGTGTGGGCGTAATGCTTATTAAATAATTAATGACTTTTTCCTTAAAAAGTAAAGTAAGGGATTACTCTTAATTTTTCATTGATATTATTGCATTAAATACTATAGAACAATGTTACTATAGAACATTGATGTTATTGCATTAAATACTATAGAACAATTCTATACAAAACAATAGTGAATTTAAAATTGCAAATTAACTTCTGATGTTAAAATGTTTTTAATTTAACACTGTCCCCTTAAATTCTTTGGCCAGTTCAAGAATAATTTATGTAATTTTATATTATTTATTTGAAAGAATTAAAAGAACAGTTTCATGTCTATCCTTGTATTGTTCATCTGGTCGAGGTTGATATGGGTTTTAAAAAGTAATTAGTAATAAGTAATGCAATTACTTTTCAGATAGAGTAATAAGTACAGTAATCTAATTACACTGTAGAAGATGTAATTATTAGTTAGTTATTAATTAATTTACTTTTTAGAGTAACTTACCCAACACTGGCGGCATATCAAACGAAACTAGAGATGATACTCTTTACACCCAAACGGGTTTCAATCAAAATATGTTACCTAAATGAGAGAATGTATGAAAATGTCACTTCAGTCCATACAGTAAAATACATTACATTTGGTTGGTTATTTGTTGGCTAAATAGATTCAAGTTAAGCATTGTGGCATAATGTTGTTTACCACAAAGAATATTTTTGATTCGGCCCTCGTTTAGTAATAAAAAATGCTGTTACAGTAAGGTGTTTATAATATGGGGCCAGTCCATAAACGCCAACATACACACTGTTTCAAAATGGATTTTATAACACTGAAGTCATGTTAACAAATATAATGTTTATGTCTTGTTGCAATACTTTTGAATAGTGCGTATTTTAGCATTTATGGATTGGCCCCATTCACTTCATTATAAGTCCCTTACTTTACTGTAAAATGCTTTATTTAAATAAAGGAGAGATGATTAAAAATTATTATTTATGGTAATCAACATCATACTGCAAATACTTTTCATTGAGCCGAACTTGTATTGAACTATGAATATTATTTTCAAACATTTTATCATTTTTTTTACCCCATTGAATTTGAAATAAAGGCTAGCATTCTCTATGGTACATATTGTAATGTTCTATTGTATGGTTGTATAATTTGACCATATTAAATCATAAACCTTTTTACAAAAATGTATTCTATCACATATTATCCAGAAAAAAAATCATATAAGCCTGGGAAATTTATATAAATTTAAAAAAGCACACAGTAAACATTTCTGTATTCCTTTTTAAATAAAATTAGTTTGAATCGTTAAAAATATTTCTTTAATATTTTGCTGTAAATTACTGCAGGCGATTGCACATTTATTATCATTATTGTACCAATTTAACAGGAGGTATTTAATTTAGATCTGAAAAAAACTAATAAAAACATGTCTATTAGAGGAATTGACTACTTTTAATATTAAATTAGTGTGCTGGAACATGTTCATGTCAACCCTTCCAGCGTAATTCCTTTTCCAATTATATCAAGCAGTCTTTAATGAATGAAGACATGAAGAAAGAGAGGGACAGAGACCAGAATGAGAGTGGTAAATGAGGAAATGCACATGTTTAAGCACAACACATGGGAAAACCTGATGGACCCTTTCTGAATTCTCAAACATGTGCTCACTGAGTTCAATACTCCAGAGTCAGTGCAATCAGGCCACTGGTGATCACCATCTGATCTCAACAAAGGCACGGTGGTCCAGCAACAGTGATTGAATTTCAGAACAGTATGGAAATCAGTACTGCTCACCTGTCTTGGTTAAAATGCAACCTAAAGAGCTATTTGAATTCTATCTGACTAATCACCAAAAGTGACAAGGATTTTCAGGACTGGAGTTTTAAACAACTTAAACATATAAGTGTGTAATTTCTGTGCCACTACCATCACCAAATTAAATTGCAAAATTAATGATTGCTTACAAACAGGTTTCCCAGGCATGCAGTATTTTATAAATTAACTTCACTGCAATGCATCCCTAAATTTTGTGGTGTTAATCCAGTGGTTCTTAACTGGTTTTGCTTCAGGAGCTAGTTTATACATTGGACATGAAGTGGCCTCCCAACAAAATTGTTTATTGTACAAAATTAAAAAGAAAATGTAATTAGAAATGTATTAATATAACCAAGCAACCAAGAATAAACACAACAATGTGCAGCCTATATGTCATACAACCTGTCCATGTCTGGCACCTATTGTAATTTGTGGGACAGATGAATTTGTGACAAAATACTGTTTGATTGGATGATTTTGACAAGTTACACTTTTGTGTGTATACCACTGAGCTACCCAGCCCCCCACTGTTTATTTCTAAAGGGCTAAAGTGGTTTTCTTACTGAAAATCCGGTAAAACAATTGACAAGTAAAAAGCAGGCAATAAACAAGCACTTTTAAATCTAATCACATAAACAACACATGAACTTTCTTATAAGCGGCTTTGGTGAGATGGCATCTGTCAAGATTATAAATTTCAAATGTCACTGTAAATGTAAAAATAAATTAAAACAGATCTGAATTTTTTATAGTGAAAGTCAAATACGTATTATTACACATTCATTGATCGAGACTCAGTCCAGCAAACATTGAAAAGTCATAATTTACCTTCAGTATTCTTTCATGGTCTCCACTACAAAGCGAGTTCAGGGACGTTTTGAAGGTCTTCCAAACGGGGTTGAGGTTATTCATTATGGTCTGTGTGCAGAGAGAGAGCGAGAGTAAGTGAGCGGTTCAATGTTGGTTAATGCTGATATAGGGAGATCTTAGTGAAAAGTGTTAGAGTTCAAAGCCAAATATGAGTAACAACTGCCTTTGACAAGTAACTCGCCAATGTCTTTTAACTTTATAAGGATAACTTGAGAAAAAAAGTTTATATATATGGGACATTCTACCAGAAACGTACATTATCTGTCCTGGAAATGTTACAGTGAATAAAACTTGCATAATCCAAAAATGTCGAAAAATGAATGGATGGTTGATTTCTGTCAGTTGTTCTGTAATGGAATTTGTCATTCATTAGGTTCTCAGATGTTTTTGTCTTTATTAAAAATACTTTTGAAAAATACAAATCCTGAAATATGGACTGTCCTCAGCCAAATTTGAGCTACATATTTCATTGTTTTGCTATGATAAAAACTGTTATTTAAAAAAATAACACAATTAATCAAAAAATTAAGCCATTATCATTCACATCAATTGATTAAAAACATGAAATTTTACATACATTTTATAAATAAATAGTATTTTATAACTGTCCCCATGTTTTTGTCCTGTCCTGTCACATTTACATAAAACAGTACATAAAAAGTGTGCAATAGGCCTTTAAGGTTATGACTCCGAGGAAGTGACATCATTTGACCAAGGTGATGCTTACATTGATTGAGAGTGAGTTCTGTCAATGAATTGTTTGATTTTAAGCTAGTTTTTGCATGTTTTTGTTTTAGGAGGACGAGCTAAAGGGTCAGGGCCTGTCACGCTAATATATCTCAGAAAAGAATGAAATATTTGTATATCCAAAACATGTCTAAAAATGTTACTGAGATTCCTTGCTTGCATGCTAACAATTTGGATGTTATCTTATTGACAGGCTGAGCAATGGCAGTTAAAATGGCTGACCGTCAGGCCCTGTCACATCAGGTCCTGTCACAATCCTGTGTGACAGGACCTGACAGAACCTGTGACAAGGCCTTACAAATGAATGGTATAGTTACTATTTATTAGCTTTATTGCATATAATATGTATTTAACGCATGCCATAGTAAAACATTATTTGAATAAATAGGCAATGCACTTTAAATTTGAAGCTTTTTATGCTAATAGACAAATGTTTTGAATGTGGTCCCTCTTTTACATAGGCCTACGTAGCACTGCTTTTGAGGTTGCACGTTGTCCATTGATGATATTTCAATATAATTATTTCAATTCATAGAGATTACAGTTAGATGGCTCCAGTTAGTGCAGCTGAGAGACAAAGGCAATGTCGGGCACGACGAAATGCAGACCCTGAGAGAAAGGAGAAACATCTATGACTGAATGTTCAGATTTCAAGAATTTGATATTTTTTCTCTAAGATTTTTAGAAGTGGAATTGTACGTTTCTGGTAGAATGTCCTTCATATATATATATATATATAATAGCTAAATAATGTAATTGTCAATGCAATGTACTGTTTCATGGCCAGTAAGAACTTAGAAATCATATTTATGGTACATTTTCTCAATTCACTTGCAAATGCCAGTTGTGGAAAAAGTTGAATTCTGGTTGCCTTACCTCTGTTCTGTGCACTAGCTGCTGGGTGTTGTCATCATTTACCCTGTAGATCTCTAAGAATGGATCTGATTTGCTGAAAAAATCCTAAAGGAATGACATAAATATAGTTGATGATCTTACCAACAAAAGTCATAGATTTGTTTTTGAAGAGAAAGTTAGAATTTGTCTTCCATTGTATGCACGATGCATGTATATGCATTCATGGAACCAACCTGCATTGTTGTCACTATATAAGAAATCATTTTTGTTTAGTAGCCTCATTCAAGACTAAATACTACTTTCAACAATTTTTTAAGTTATTAGCATTTTATTGGCCCTCGTTAAGTTTGTATACTGCAATCAGTATCTATAACAGAAAAATATCACTTCACCACTCAGCATACTGAATGCAATTCTGCGAAATCTGCACATGCCGATGCAAAGGGTCATTAAGCTCACCTAACCCACACATAGTTTCACTTCAAAGCATACTACTTTCAGCACTAAATAAATGAATGTACATTTACATTTACATTTATGCATTTGGCAGACGCTTTTATCCAAAGCGACTTACAGTGCAATTATTACAGGGACAATCCCCCCGGAGCAACCTGGAGTTCAAGGACACAATGGTGGTGGCTGTGGGGTTAGAACCTGTGACCTTCTGATTAACAGCCCTGTGCTTTATCCACTACGCCACCACCACTACATAAATCAAATTAATGCAGAAACACAAGACCCCCAGCATTAGTGGAATATGTTCGTAGTTAATATGATGAACTACACCTGTGGCTACTCTTAGGATCTAATGTCATTCAATTCAGTGTTCAAAAGTGTCCAAATACAGTCCAAAAATATAAACTGTATATTTAATAGTAGAACGGTAACACAGCTTTTCATCTAGATGCACATGGTTGGCTAGTGTAAGACTGTATTGATATTTACTTGTGCAAAATATTCATCATAAAGCTATTCCCCAAATCCCACAACACAAAACCTGTTGGCTTTTCTACAGGTTTCTTACAGTTTGCAAACACATTTCTTCAGCTAATTATGCTTCTAAAATTCTTTGATTTGGAAAACAGTGGGGATGCTGAGTGATCAAAACTGCATTGAAAAACAGAGAATTACTTCTTTGCAATGACAAAAAAAAACTGACTTTTGGGATCTTGAGAGCTTACTGAATGAGAACAGTGTTCAAGAATATCATCTACCACATACTGAACTATATTAGTGTGCCCCCCTAATGTTCTCCTAAATGCTTCTACTAAAGTTAGACGACAGGGAAGTAAAATAAATCAGAACTTATAAAAAGTTATCAGGGAAACTTGAATCTTTGTCTCTTATCTCCCCACCAGTCTTGAGTCTCAATCAAAGTTTGAATTACTCACTGTGGATATGATTTGCACTGAAGGATTATAACTTATGAGAAGAAAAGAACTCCAAGAAGAGAAGTTATGTAACAGAGGGTTTCCTAGTCTCATTTTTGACATCCTGTCAAGCAGTGTACAAGACACTCTTGATGTACTCCATGTACTCAGATGCTCTTATGGATCATGTTATGCTTGTATTAATCCCCCTTATTAATTTTAATTATGTGTAATTACCCTGCTGACAAGAGCTGATTGTGTCTCCCAGAGGAACATTCTCTCTCTCTCTCTCTCTCTCTCTCTGTCTCTTTCTTTCTCAACTGTCTGACCACATTTCCAAGTATGAAGGTCAATTTGTTTCACTCAATAAATAAATTGAAAAATCAAAACAATCAATTATGAAAAACAAATAAAAAAAATAAACTATAAAAAATAGTAATGTTTTTTATTTTATTTTCAGGTACCACTACAGTGGTTCCTGTAGCTCAAATGGTACAGCATGGCACTTGCAATGCCAAGATCATGGGTTTAATTCCCAAGGAGCACACAAACTGATAACATGCACCCTGAATGTGCTGTAAGTCGCTTTGGATAAAAGCGTCGGCCAAATGTGTAAATGTTAAACAAATTAAGAAATTGAAAATATACAATATTATTCAGCATATAATGATTTAAAACAATAATAATTCTAACATGTGATTATAAGCGATTGATTAGTGCTTTTTCAATTTGTCTATTTCTTTTCTATTATCTATTGCACTATTATTTATGTCCGACTGATCTAGAAGGTGCCACCCAATCTGCTGTCATTCAGATGTTACAGAAGACTTGTCGGTCAAGGCTGATTATGTTTTAAAGTCAACATGAAATGGAATTCACAGCCATTTAACTTCCTTAATAGAACACATAAGTAAATGAGAAAATTCAATGAGGAAAAAATGTAGGTCATCCATTTCATTTTATCCTTCGGGAACTAACTGGATTATGAAATTGCCTATTTTTAAGATATATGCATTTCAATTTCATAACATAAAATTCCATCAAACAGATTTGTGTCATTTTTACCTAAATTAAATTCATAAAACATAAAATGATTGTTTAGTTATTTTATTATTTATTACAGATTACTCAATTTAATTTTATGGAATTTTGTTATAACATTTAAATGCACTAATCTTAAAATTATTATTATTTTTCTTGAGTGCAGAATGAAGCCAGATCTGAATTCGAGTTTGCAGTCGAGTTGTATTGGATAACATTATCCAATAGGATAAAAGGGCTCTGTGATGTCAGCCAAAAATAAATTTTTACATTTTGATAAAAGATTATGAAGACAAACATGTTTTTCTTTGTAATAAAATGCACATACAAAATGTGAACTATTGGACCAGGAAATTGTAAAAAATTCCTGTAAGGAACTGAGGGTCAGTTTTGACTTTAAAGATGCCCTATTATGCTTTTGGGGATTTTACCTATCTTTTAATGTGTAACATAGCTCTTTGTGCATGTAAAAGTTCTGCAAAGTTACAAAGCACAAAATCCACACAAAAGGGAGTTATTCTCTCCCACACAAAACACTGCTCAAGAACTACAAGAAACGGCTGGATTGTAGTCCAGCCATTTCTTCCATAATGTATCTACGTCACTATGTAACACATTTGCATAATGGCCACCTAACTTTGTCGCGAGATTTAGTGACACTTCAGACCTTTTTAGCGACTTCTATAAATTTAGCGACTTTTTGGACAAACCTTAGCTACTTCCGTAGAAGAAAGTTGCCAAAACTGCCCCGCGAGCGCATGGTCTTGCTTTTCTGTCTGTACTCTGAGACACACCTCTCTCTGCTTCTACTCTGTTCAGTGAGACAGACAGAGAGAGAGAGAGAGGTGAGCAGGCGAGAAGACGGAGCAGCACAATCAGTTGACCACATGGCAGTTGACATGGACGTGAATGAGTTGCGCATGTGCAAACGCGTTGTCAAGGACCAATCACGAATCTGTATTGTTTGCTCCCCTTTAGTTTTTTGTAAATATGGACATAGTTTTTTTTTTGTAAATATACACATAGTGGTTTGTTATGTCTGAACGCTGTGTGAGAGAAAAGATAAGAAAGTTACTGTCACTTCTAACTTTGTTAGTGATTGATAGATATAGGGAATTAATAGGGTATTACAGTATGTACGGTAAGCACAGAGAAGCAAACACATGCAAAGGGCGGCCACTATGCAAAATGCAAATTAGATGTGGTGAAGTCCTGAATATGTTTATTAGCATATGATGTCATCTAGCGACATTATAGTGACTTTTCAAGTAGGCTTTAGTCTTTCCATTGAAACTAGTTGGCAACACTGCACCTAAGGACTACTATGGCCCGCCCTCAAACAAACTTGGTTATAGCCAAGGCCAGGATGAGTTGGGTTAGCATTGTCGTCATGTCGAGAAGACATGTAGTGACTGTGACATACATAATTCACCTTTGTGTTAAATGTAGTTCTATACATTGTTGGTGATAAATGCAGTACTTTGTTCTTAGCGTTTTTCCTCATAACTGTTCAGGGATCGTGGTCCCTTTAAATGTTCTGTATGGGTGATGACGTAGGACGCTTGCCCGCGCCATTTGTTTCTGGTGTTTTTTCATACAAAATAAACGACACACGTATTTGTGTGCTCAAAGTGAGAAGTTGTCTTTTGCAAGTTACTGCAATTTCCACACTGGTGACCCCGACATTAGTCTGCTGGACCTATCCAGTGACACAACACGACCATGACTGCGAACGCTGTCACCCTCAAACTCCCCGAATTCTGGGAATCGTCTGCATCGGCATGGTTCGCACAGACTGAAGCGCAGTTCGCGCTGCGTGAGATCACCGCGGATACAACAAAAAACTACTACGTAGTGTCGGCTCTCGGTAATTCAACGGCATCCAGAGTGGTGAGCCTTCTAACACATCCTCTGGAAAAAGAGAAGTATGCAGCACTCAAAGCCCACCTGTTGAAAACGTTCGGACTGTCGGACGCTGAGAGAGCTGGCAGGCTTTTCTCCCTTCAAGGACTGGGTGACAGCAAACCGTCCGAGCTCATGGACCGCATGCTGGATCTTTTGGGAGAGCACAGACCCGATTTTCTGTTCATCCAGCTTTTCCTGCGTAAGCTGCCTTCACAAGTGAGAGCTGCATTAGCCAACACCACAATCACTGACTGTTGGAGACTGGCTGAGGAAGCTGATAAATTTTTCCTGGTGAGTCACGGACACTGTGCGGACGCGCTTTTTCCTGCGCACATCGCTTCGGTGACACGTGACGACTCCACCTTCGTCGCGGCAAACACTTCTCGGCGGCAGTTGTCTTCTGGCCCTCAACAACTTCCAGGCTTGTGTTTCTACCATGCTAAGTTTGGAACCAAGGCTAACAAATGTCGCTCACCATGCAGTTTCAGCGGGTTGGGAAACGCGGGGCCGGCACTCAGTAGTGGCCATGAGCGTCGGCCGCGTAGGCAGGCTGCATTTCATCCACGACAGCATCTCTGGATGGCGTTTTCTGTGCGACACAGGAGCACAGAGGAGCGTCCTGCCTGCATCCCGTTTGGACATGGTGACCGACAGCCACGGCCCCCCTATGGAAGCTGCCAATGGTAGCCCCATCCGCACATATGGAACGAGGTACATCGAATTGTGTTTAGGAGGACAGCACTTCAGCTGGAACTTTGTTACCGCAAAGGTTGCCGTTCCCCTCCTCAGCGCTGATTTTTTGTGTGCACATGGACTGTTGGTGAATGTAAAGAATCGCCGTCTGATTGACGCTGTCACATTTTGCTCTTATACATGCACGCTCAGCGGGACCGACTCCATACAGCTGTCTAGCATGCTTTCAGCTTCTGATGATTTCCACCGTCTGCTTGCCAGTTTCCCAGACCTCACTCAGCCCACTTTCTCTGCATCTGCAGTGAAGCATGGTGTGGAGCATCATCTCGCCACCACTGGTCCACCTGTCTACGCCTGTGCTCGGCGCCTCGACCCAACCAAGCTTGCCGTTGCAAAGGCTGAGTTTGCGAACATGGAACGCCTGGGAATAGTTTGCCGATCCGACAGCCCATGGGCATCGCCCCTCCACATCGTCCCCAAACCTGGTGGCGGCTGGCGCCTGTGTGGCGACTACCGCCGCCTTAATGAGGCAACGGCGCCTGACCGATACCCAGTCCCGAACATACAGGATTTTTCAGCACACCTGTCTGGCAAGGTGATTTTTTCCAAGGTGGACCTTGTTCGTGGATATCATCAGGTGCCGGTACATCCACTGGACATCCCCAAAACGGCAGTGATTACGCCGTTTGGTCTGTTTGAGTTCCTGCGCATGCCGTTCGGCCTTAAAAACACCGCCCAAACTTTTCAACGCCTCGAGGACTCTGTTTTGCGGGACCTGCCTTTTCTTTTTGTGTACTTGGATGACATTCTAGTAGCGAGCACGTCCAAGTCTCAGCACCTGGCGCACCTCCAAACCCTTTTTGAGCGGCTTAGCCAACATGGATTGATTTTCAACCCCGCCAAGTGCCAGTTCGGCCTCTCCACCATTGACTTCCTTGGACACAGAGTCACTAAGGACGGGGCGGTCCCTCTCCCATCAAAGGTGGAGGTAGTCACAGTTCCCACGCCCGCTCACTGTCAAATCCCTGCAAGAGTTCCTCGGCATGGTGAATTTTTACCACCGCTTCATCCCTCAAGCTGCTCTGCTCATGCGGCCTTTGCATGAGGCCTTGAAAGGTAAACCACAGCACGTTGTGGACTGGACTGAGAGTAGAGACAGGGCTTTTGCCGCCACTAAGGCAGCCCTAGCGAACGCCACCATGCTGGCGCATCCTTCTCCAACAGCCTCCATCGCCATCACCTCGGATGCCTCAGACTATGCTGTCGGTGCTGTCTACGAGCAGTGGGTAGGCGGTGCCTGGCAGCTGCTGGCTTTCTTTAGCCGTCAGCTGTGCCCCTGTGAGCGGAAGTACAGCACTTTCGACCGGGAGCTGCTGGGTCTCTACCTCGCCATCCGACACTTTCGTTCCCTGCTGGAAGGCCGACACTTCACTGCGTTTGTGGACCACAAGCCGTTGACTTTTGCCATGGCCAAGGTGGCTGAACCATCTGTCCTACATTTCGGAGTTCACCACGGACTTGCAGCACATTGCTGGTAAGACCAACCACGTGGCTGACTGCCTATCACGGGTTGTGGTGAGGGCAGTCCACCTGGGCTTGGATTACAACCGCATGGCGACCACTCAGGCCACAGACCCGGACGTGCAACTCCTGAGGACCTCGACTACAGGTCTGCAGATCGAGGATGTGGTTTTTGGCGATGCCGGCACCACGCTCCTGTGTGACATCTCCACAGGTAGTCCTCAGCCAGTTGTTCCCTCGGGATGGAGACGACAAGTTTTTGACGCCATCCATGGTCTCTCCCACCCAGGTTCGAAAGCGTAACAGAGACTGGTTGCAGCTAAGTTTGTTTGGCACGGCCTAAAGAAGGACGTTAGGGATTGGGCTAACATCTGTGTTGAGTGCCAACGAGCCAAAGTCCACCGCCACACTAAAGCCCCGTTAGGTTTGTTCCCAGTTCCGGAGAGACGTTTTGATCATGTAAACGTGGACCTGGTCGGTCCTCTGCCCTCCTCTCATGGTTTCACATATCTGTTCACCATGGTTGACAGGACCACCCGCTGGCCCGAGGTTGTGCCTTTGACATCTATGGCATCTGTTGAGATGACACGGGCATTTATTGGCACCTGGGTTGCCCGTTTCGGCACTCCTTCGGACATATCCTCTGACCGAGGCACGCAGTTCACGTCTGAGCTGTGGGACGACCGCATATCACCCGCAGGCTAACGGACTCTGTGAACGTTTTCATAGGTCAATAAAAGCTGCCCTGCGTGCCAGCCTCAAAGACAGCAACTGGGTCGACAAGCTCCCATGGGTGTTGCTGGGCATCAGGACTGCGCCAAAGGAGGACCTTCAGTCCTCATCCGCGGAGCTTGTTTATGGACAGCCACTGCAGGTACCGGGGGAGTTTGTCCCTAGTGCCACTGTTCCCTGGTCTGTTACTTTCCAGCGGTCTACTCTACTGGACATGCACGGCTTTTCGCACCTGTTCCAACTTCACGTCACGGCCTCCCTCAGTCACACATCCCCGCTGGACTTCAGACGGCTGACTACGTCTTCATTCACCACGATGCCCACAGGGGACCGCTACATCTGCCCTATGAGGGCCCATTCCAGGTTCTGGAGACGGGGGACAAACATTTTGTGGTGGACAGGGGGCGGCAAACCGGAGCGACTTTCTATCGACCGCCTCAAACCAGCTCATTTGGACGTGGCCAGGCCCATCGACCTGGCCCAGCCCCCACGCCGCGGACGGCCTCCTGCTCTGCCTCCACCCCTTGCTCCTAAACCTCCTACACTCCATGCCCCACACCCGGGTCATGACGGGACACCGGCTGCAGTGAGGTCTCCTCAACCTCCAGTACAGCGCAGTCGTTGTGGTCGGTTGATACGCCCACCTCCCCGTTGACAGTTTGGTTCTTCGGATACGGTGAATTCTGAGGGGACGTGTGTAGTGACTGTGACATACATAATTCACCTTTGTGTTAAATGTAGTTCTATACATTGTTGGTGATAAATGCAGTACTTTGTTCTTAGCGTTTTTCCTCATAACTGTTCAGGGATCGTGGTCCCTTTTAAATGTTCTGTATGGGTGATGACGTAGGACGCTTGCCAGCGCCATTTGTTTCTGGTGTTTTTTCATACAAAATAAACGACACACGTATTTGTGTGCTCAAAGTGAGAAGTTGTCTTTTGCAAGTTACTGCAATTTCCACATACACTTTTTTTCTTCACTGTGAAAGCAAAACCTCTATGATTGGACTTCCAAAGGCAGATGAATTGAAGAATCAGTGGTTAAAATTAATTTTAACAAAATTAACAACCACAACCAATGCTAGATTTTAAAGAAGGTTACTCCTGAAAGATGGTGCAGTTCCCACTTTGTTGTGACAATCTGTCACTTCAGGATCACCACCTGTAAGTATACTTGATTATTTGTGGATTTACCTGCTACCGAGAGTTAAAATGTGTAGTGTTGTTTTGTAACTATGGTGTACACCCAGTGCACAGCTTTAGGCCTCTGTTAACCTGCTAGCTAGTGTTATTGTATTTAAATAGTTTGCTAATCAGCTGTGGGCCCACTTTTACCTACAATTGTGTAGAATTATGCAGATTGTTTGTCGTTCTTACTATCATGAACAGTGATCAAGTGTGAAGATGGATTTATTTTTACAAACGGTCATTTTACATCTACAATCCACGGTAGTGTTTTGATAAGGGTTTACTGTTTAGCTGTGGCTGGCTTTTACCTAAAACTGTGTAACAAAATGGTCGATCTCAAGAGTCTTATATAATTATATAATTACAAGCTTTAATGTTACGGCCGCTATCCATGGCAATACACGCTAACTCGCTCACTAACTCTCTAATACACCCAGTAATGTCCAACTGGGAGTAAGCCTCTGTTCCGTTCATAGATCGGGCGAAAAAAGTTCGGCTACACCTATTCCAGAAAAAGATGACTAACTTAGATGCACTACATGTCTTTTACTTCAAGCTTTGTTAGGTTCCCAACAATTAACATTGTACTTGTAAGAAAGCTACAAAATACAATTTACCACTGTGAAACGTCCTGCTCAAGTCGTGGTTGTGACGGTGGTTCGGGTTGATCAACTTGTTCTTGCAAACTTTCATTATCTGACTCAAACTGGTCAAAATTCTCTCTCTCTCTCTCTCAAAAATCGACACCATTGTTACCATAGTTACAATAGTGTTTACAGCTGTTAAGGAAGCCTGAAACTCAGTTATGGTAAGGGGGTTAAATTTCTGGCACATGATCTACACGGTTGACCAATCACAACAGACTAGGCCAGCTGACCAATCAGAGCATACTGGGCTTTTCGGAAAGGAGGCTTTAAAGAGACAGGACCTAAATCAGAACGTTTGAGCCAGAGGATGAAAATAGGTTTAGCAGAGATGTACAGTATGAAAAAAATTGTTTTTTTTAACCTTAAACCATGTAAATCTACTCTAGTAGACCCCCAAAATAAAATTGTGAACCTGTAAATTAGCATAATATGGGCTCTTTAAGTTCCAGATTTTAAAGAAGATTTCATCATCATGTTAGTGTTCTACCATCAAGTTTCTAAACAAACCTTAGAAGAAGAATAATCATCCAAAGCAGAGAAAATTAGTTTCCCGTCTGTCGCTCACTTATATGTTGTGTCGAATGAGGCAACACTAGGGGTCTCTCTTGAGAGCCTCATGCGTCTCTGAACTTGAGAAAAAGCCAATGAGAATTTGGCAGATAGAATTAGCATGTCCCTCCCCCGGACATATGGGTATAAAGGGAGAGAATTGTACGTCTGTCCATTCATATTTTTTCTTCAGAGCCGAGCGGTTGTGTGATCAGTGAGCTGCAGTCACATACTGTTCCACTCATCTCTATAGAGCGTATGATGTTGGATCTATGGTGCATATCAGCGGCTTTCTCCTTCTCTGCACGGCAGTGTAGCTTTGCCTCTGGGCGCTTCGACAGTGCTTCTAAGAGAGAATATTTCTTAAAAGAGTTTAATTTCTCTAAAAGAGCAATATACAGCAGCGTTGAACATCCTTTTCAGGATGCGTCTTTATAAAGATGCCTTTCCGCCCCTGTGTAGTTCCTGGATGCAGTCGATTTCTCTCCGCTCCTGACAGTCACAGATGCTGCCTCATAAGTCTGGGCAGTGTTCACACCGAGGCAGAGCCATATAGAGAGAGAGTTGCGACAACTCCATTGACTCCAATGGAACGGTTTTTTTTACAGCAATGGCGGCTCGTGGAGCCTCTCAATAGTTCCCGGAAGTAGCAGCAAACACATGCCGCACCGTAGAGATGCAGCAGAACAAACCGTTTGCGACGCACTTTTAAAAGGTGAGACGTTTAAAGAATAATATTATCTTATTCTGTATATTATCAGTACATCTAAATAAATATAACTTGTAAATTAAAACCTTATAGTTGAGTATTACTCATTAAATTAGGAGATAAGGGATGTTATCAGATAACTAACAGATTAGGCAAGGATTGGAGCTGGATAAAGTAATGTATTTTAAAATGTAATTTACTCCTGTGATGCCAAGCTGAATTTTCAGCCTCATTACTTTTGAACGGCAGTTTATATACGAGTATGCTTAAGTTGTTTAATATTGTGTATATGAATAAGTATTGTAAGAATTATACATTAGATATATAATATTTATAATACATAAATAATTATATTACTATATATAGAATTGTAAGAATTGTAAACAATAAGCTTAATTTCACTAAATTTTACATTTACGTAACTGCTGCTAATAGTTCATTGACCCATTGTGCGGTGCGAGCTGGAAATCACCTGTCACCAGCCTGTCTCTGTACTATCTGAAAAGTCATAAATATGACATTAGTTACCATGAGATTAGTGAAAACAATGAACATGAGGTTACATAAAAAGGCAACAGAAACCCTAGCCTGAAATAAGTTGAGGCAAATAACGGTAAGCTAACACTAATCCTCAAATATTAGCTGATTTGATCTTTAAAAAAACAAAATCGCTGTAACAACATACTCATGCTACATACATATGTCGGTGTGTTACATAAATATATAAAATAAATGCATTTATTGACTACTAATTACCAGAAATCACAGTTCTGTCACTCTAACAGTTTGAAATGCCCGCCAAAGCACTTCCTGAACTATCTGAAGTCTACGTGAATCACGTGACAATCAAGCATTTAGAACTTCCGTTGTCGCAACTCTCTCTCTGTATGGCTCTGCACCGAGGCAGCATTTGTGGATGGTTCGTGTTCTCACTGAGAGAACCTCACCATGGCAACGTCACTCCAGCCACCCCCCTGCGTCACTCCTTCTTCCCACAGGATTGAGGATGACCAGGCTGGCGATGGAGGCGATTTGGGGATGGCAGCGGGCTCGGCCCCGGCACGCTCGCTGACTTCCATCCAGGGTCAAGGTGAGAGCGGCTCGCCTCACAGCCAGTCTGCTTATTCTCTCAAGCCCCCCCGAGCTGGATGATGAGTTTGCCACTGCATCGGAGAGTGTTCCGGCAACTGACGCGGAAGACTCGACTGGACTGCTGCCTTTGGGTCGGCACGTCCATTCTGAGGCTGACGCCCAGATGGCCAACATGCTTGCCCGGGCCTCCATCAGCGTGGGGTTGGACTGGAACCCTCTGTCCTCCCCACAGCCTTCATGGCTAGACGATAGGTTCTTCGGATCCAGACGCTGCTCACAGCCATGCCCGCCCCCTGGTTCCTTTCTTCCTGGAGGTGATGAGCTTAAAAGGTCGTGGAGGGCACCTTTCACTGCCCGCAACTGACCTCCTCGCTCATCCACTCTCAATACCCTCGACTACCTACATGCAGGCCACGCCTGCCCCCTTGCGGGTTGGAGCACACTCGACGAGAAGTGTGGCATCCTCGTGGGCACTGGCCAACGGCACCTCCCTAGCAGACATATGCAGAGCAGCGGGCTAGGCCACACCCAATACCTTTACGAGATTTTACAATCTAAGGGTTGAGTCGATCTAGTTCCGTGTTTTCTCAGGTCCGAGCTGGTAGAACGAGGTAACGGGGAACAACTGACCGGGTGTACCGCTTGTACCTAGTGCCTTTCCCCTCCACTGAGGCGATCACATGCGCTCTTATCCCAAGAGATCCCAATAACTTGGCTCCCTGGATGACTCCTCCCTAGCCCTCTGGTCCGCGAATTCAGCGGAGGAATTCCCTGACCAGACCCACTACGGGTACTAAAATGACTCTGTACTGGAATAGGTGCTCCACAGGATGGGCCCCTGTGTGGATTAATCCCCCTGTGTGTATTTTCCGTGGTACGGTCCCCCTAAGGGCGGACCCGGGTCTCCCTTGGGCAGTCCCCGCTGCCCCCTGGTCACCGTGTTTGTAGCAACTCCTCCCTCGTAGCAGGTAGGATCTACCACCGTGCCATTCCCACATGTGGCCTGAAAACCCATGTGACGTATTCCACCACTCTTTACCTCCCACCAGCCTGGTCAGGTGGTGGTCTCCACGGGGTCTTTTCCCCCTGAAAGAATAGGAGGTGAAAAAGAACGCCTTCCCCGGTGCGTGTTATAGCGTTAAGATGGCCCCAGCCACTTTAACTCTTTGTGAGAAACATAGAGAGGGAAAAGATGTGGATGGCGCTGCCAGCTCCCATGCTTGGCACGTCACTTTGTTCCCACCTTCGGGGTGCCGGGAACCTAAAACGTTTATGATGATTTTATGGGAGTTGGGGAAGGGTACGTGCAGTCTGACGCAGCCTGAAGCTTGGCACGCAACTGCCTGCCCGCACCTGCATCAACAGCGCACGTACACGGTTCATCGTATGGTGTGATTGAATAGGGACCCCTAGTGGGCACAGACGGGGAACATCTAGGTTACTTTTGTAACCTCCGTTCCCTGATGGAGGGAACGAGACGTTGTGTCCCCCCGGCCATGGCGCTGAACCGAGCCACTCTTATTTTCAAACCTCATTCACGGCTCCTCAGTGCAAAACCTGAATGGACAGATGCATGATTCCCTCCCTTTATACCCATATGTACAGGGGAGGGAAATTTAAATTCTGTCTGCCCAATTCTCATTGGTCTTTTCTCAAGTTCAGAAATGCGCGAGGCTCTCAAGAGAGACCCCTAGTGTCGCTTCATTCGACAGAACGTCTCGTTCCCTCCATTTTTTTGCTCTAAGAGAGCATTTTATACCTTGAGTAATGATGTGCACAGGTGATCCTACCTTATCATCCAGCTTTCTGGCACTGAATGAGAGTTCGACATAATCGTTATTTCCTGTCAGCTCTTCGGCAGTGATCTGGAGAGATTAAGAGTGATGTGACATTTGTTATATAGAGATTTCTCCCCTCACCCACTGAGCTTTACAAGTTCAACAGTTGCTGTGGTGTTCTGTCAGTGTGTATTAACAAGCTCCTGAGGCTATTCTGAGTTTGGCTTGACAACTTTTGTTTTACTGTATAGCTTGGCCTTCAACACTGGATCTGACTGTTTTAGAACAACCTCTCTATTTACACAAGAACCTTCTATGTTTGCCGGTGTTCAAAAGCATTGATCATTCTAAGCTCATCTGTCATATAAAATTGTAAGATTTTAAAGGTATGACCATGAAAAGTTTAAATAAGACCATTACCTGGTGTCATGTACGAGTATGAGAGTAAGCAAACATAAATATTTAGTATTTTTGAAAGCACTGACCGTAATTGACGACTTCCCGACTGTGTTGCCATGTTTGAGGAGGGTTTTGGAGAATTTTCTCTGGGAGAGAATCTGTTTGGAGAGAAATAAGATATTTTTTTAGTTTTATTGGCTTGAATGGATAACAAACCATCAAAATAACATCCATGCTGTGTTTGATTATGCAGTCTTGGGCCCAAGGGCCATTTTTAAATTGGTTTCTCTAAGTGACCAGTACATTAAGTGGCTATAAACGTTCTTGGCTCTAAATGGTTGGTGCAAAGCATTATATTGCACAATACCTTAAGGAGTATGAGATTTTCAAATCTTTGTGGCACTGATACATATTATCACATGTAATACCTAAGATGCCTAATTTTCACCAAATACACTCACCTAAAGGATTATTAGGAACACCTGTTCAATTTCTCATTAATGCAATTATCTAATCAACCAATCACATGGCAGTTGCTTCAATGCATTTAGGGGTGTGGTCCTGGTCAAGACAATCTCCTGAACTCCAAACTGAATGTCAGAATGGGAAAGAAAGGTGATTTAAGCAATTTTGAGAGTAGCATGGTTGTTGGTGCCAGACGGGCCGGTCTGAGTATTTCACAATCTGCTCAGTTACTGGGATTTTCACGCACAACCATTTCTAGGGTTTACAAAGAATGGTGTGAAAAGGAAAAACATCCAGTGTCGCGGCAGTCCTGTGGGCTGAAAATGCCTTGTTGATGCTAGAGGTCAGAGGAGAATGGGCCGACTGATTCAAGCTGATAGAAGAGCAACTTTGCCTGAAATAACCACTCATTACAACCGAGGTATGCAGCAAAGCATTTGTGAAGCCACAACACGCACAACCTTGAGGCAGGGATGGGCTACAACAGCAGAAGACCCCACCGGGTACCACTCATCTCCACTACAAATAGGAAAAAGAGGCTACAATTTGCAAGAGCTCACCAAAATTGGACAGTTGAAGACTGGAAAAATGTTGCCTGGTCTGATGAGTCTTGATTTCTGTTGAGACATTCAGATGGTAGAGTCAGAATTTGGCGTAAACAGAATGAGAACATGGATCCATCATGCCTTGTTACCACTGTGAAGGCTGGTGGAGGTGGTGTAATGGTGTGGGGGATGTTTTCTTGGCACACTTTAGGCCCCTTAGTGCCAATTGGGCATTGTTTAAATGCCACGGCCTACCTGAGCATTGTTTCTGACCATGTCCATCCCTTTATGGCCACCATGTACCCATCCTCTGATGACTACTTCCAGCAGGATAATGCACCATGTCACAAAGCTCGAATCATTTCAAATTGGTTTCTTGAACATGACAATGAGTTCACTGTACTAAAATGGCCCCCACAGTCACCAGATCTCAACCCAATAGAGCATCTTTGGGATGTGGTGGAACGGGAGCTTCGTGCCCTGGATGTGCATCCCACAAATCTCCATCAACTGCAAGATGCTATCCTATCAATATGGGCCAACATTTCAGCACCATGTTGAATCAATGCCACGTAGAATTAAGGCAGTTCTGAAGGTGAAAGGGGGTCAAACACAGTATTAGTATGGTGTTCCTAATAATCCTTTAGGTGAGTGTATAGAATTCTTACCACCATGTTTGCCATGTGATATGGGACATTCTGCATATACATAGTAGTAAATGTTGAAAACTACCACATGCATCCTTATGGAATTGTAATATTTTTTAGGAAGATGCTATTTGCACCCTGGTAAAAATAATAGTATATGCTATTGTGCAAATATTAGCATATATTATTTGCACCCCAACCCCAGAGCAAATAATATTAGATACTGATTGGACCCTGGTGCACATTTTGTACCATGGTTTCACGTGGGAACGAGTGCAATCAACAGACCCCACCTTCAGATCAAACCATTCTCTGCACTCCCCAACAATAACTGTGAACAAATCACTGCGATGAAATCAACTTTTATAGTATATACATTTTTATCTATTGTTTTAAGTAGTATTCAAGGAAATATTAAGAGTGGAAACAGGAAATCAGATGGGAAAATTTGGGACAAAACATGGATTCGAACCACATTAACACACTGTCTTAACAAACCACATCACTGCAACAACATCTATTGGTTAGTTTGTCATTTATTTCTGTGACTCCATCAGACTATATTAGGGTGCAAATAGCTGCCCTGTGTGGGGTTGGACTGGAAGTGTAGCATTATTTATGATACATTTTCATTCTTTAACATTATATCTTTAATAACACTTACAGGAATTTATTCAAAAATCAACTTAGTTCAGCTGGTAAGCCGTTTCTTTAAAGCTCTGTCAGTAAATGTTTGCACCCAACAATGTGCTTATTTTTTTCCAAATCAATAAATTTTTATAAAATGAAAAAATGCCTACTTCAAACTCTAACGCAAAATGAGTGTTGAGAAATTAGGTGGTTTCTCAGTGTGAAAACTGCACCTGAAAGGGTAAATTCGGTGACTTATTTTGATGCAGTTGTTAAAAATGTGCTGATGGATGGAGGGGGAAACCAAGCAAATGAGTGCAAAGTGCAGTACATATTGTAACAACACCCAGCTGAAAATATGGCATAGCAGCTGGCTCATATTTATACCAGTAAGTCTCATCCACTTCAGATACGTACTTCATTATCAGTTGTTAAACATTCTTAAATAAGAGGAAGTGCTTTTTGTATTATTTCCCCAAGAAATGCAATGCATCTTCTGTGCAGAATGTCAACACCTCTCTCTCTCTCTCCCTTTATTAAACGCAGCTTATTTCAACAATTATTGACTGTTTTTGGCCTCCAACCAAAGCAGACTGAATTAAAACAAACAACCAAGCTCCGCAGAGACAAAACCCCAACAGAGAAAGTGGCTTTGATGCAAAAAGATAAACGCATGAATATTGAACAAACTTAATATTGACATCCGATGTACATTACAAGCTTCTAGCAAATTCTTTACTGAGAAATTGCATATCTTAACCATCTGGTGGGAGATTGTGTGTCTCGTTTTCCATTTGCACAAACTGCAGATAAGAGAGTTGAGTGGTCCATGTGGGCCAGCCCTTCCCACAATGTGCCTGCTACACTGACATCTCACGTTTCAAAATTCTATCTGCTAGAAAATGCCCGGAAATTGTCTTAACTGTTGTCGGTGTGATTATTTAATTAGGAGCTTTCATGTGATTTGGGCACAGTGCCGGCCCACTCTTCCCTGACTGTGTTAAATCAATGATCCGTTGCAAAATGAGTGTTGCCAAGCAAACAAGAATAACTGTAATAGTCACACATAGACCGCTTGAATAGCATTGTATATGCCGTGATAAGGGGGCGGCTGCTCACTTGGCCAAGTGTGCACTCCATGGCTCCCAGGCAGTCCGCTTCTCTCATGCCATTGTGACTGCTGCTGATGTCATAGAGCTCATAACGTAGTCTCTGGACCTCCTCGAAATAGAAGTCTAGGGTAAAGACCTTGGAAAATGTGGGGTTTATACAGCTTCGGATCACCTCTGTCCTATCCACCTGAAAACACATTAGAAGAAAGAGTTGGTAACTTCTCATGGCAGTGATTTTTTAAAATAGAGTTGGACGTATGCAAACATCTACGTGGGTTATGTTTGGAATAGAATACTACCATACTGTACTGTATACAATGCATACAGAAAACTTGTGTATAACAATGTGGCTGCTGTTTGAAATGTTAGAAATACTAGGCAATATAGGTCTAGACTCTAGAGTGCATACTACTTAGTATGCATTAAGCACTAAGCTAGTATTCCGTTCCGAGCATATACTTGTTTCCAGTTGAGGTGAGCTCTCTGGAGTGGGTGCTCAGGAGTCGTTACTTGTGTTAATTAAGTTAATGGCTTTCTAGCATTTCTAAGGTCAATATTGCATCTCAGGCTAAGTTGCTTGATTGGAAAGTAACAAAATGTTTGACAAGTGTTGATATTCAAGACCAGATCAACATGGAATCAGTGACCTGGAAGGTGACCTTATTGAACTGATCAATAAATACAATCCTAATCCACTTCTACTGATCTTCTCATCAAACAACAAAAGCCAATTTAGTTCCTTTGCTTACTGTGCTTAGCCTAATGGTTATCCCATTCTATGATCCATGGCATTTTAGCAAGGCTCTTAACCTCTAAGACCTTTAATTAAAGCTACACTTTGTATGATTTTTTTTGTTAGAAATAAACAAAATTTTATTAATGACCATTAATATTAATTTATATTTTAGAACTGTCGGGACGGATTTGGCAGGAAATTACATACTTCCATCAGTCATCTCTTTGTGCTTATGTCATGTCAGTAAATAAAGAAAAGAAGGTCCGGAGCTACTACAGTGGGGTATATATGTGCTGTGATAGGTAGTAGTTTGAATCCACAACACATGAGCAAAATTGACCATGGATCATTCAAAAAGGCAACCCTCTGGTTTCAAAATAAAGAAATCTCCAACCGAGAAGAGTCTTCAACCGAAAAGGGAAAGCGACAGGGCCCGTAATAATAAAAAACAATAAGACATTTATGACATTTTATCTGACCTAGCCAATCTAATAGGGCATTTTATTATGGATTATCAAGGAAGGACAATGGAAAAAAATTACTTTATGCTGGTAACAATGCCAAACCAGTTACTACCTTTATAGACTACTAGTCTATTTGCCTGCGACCTAAGTAATAATAGTTTCCACCGACTGACTGTATCTGATATGGCTAGCAATCGTTATGTCTAATGTCATCATTGCCTGACTTTTGTAATGTTATTTATTGCGGTGTGTGTATATATATATATATATATATAAAATGTGTATATATAGCGGTGGTGGTGTAGTGGGCTAAAGCACTAAACTGTTAAGCAGAAGGTTGTCGGTTCGATCCCCACAGCCACCACCATTGTGTCCTTGAGCAAGGCACTTAACTCCAGGTTGCTCTGGGGGGATTGTCCCTGTAATAAGGACTCTGCTTTGGATAAAAGTGTCTGCCAAATGCATAAATATAAATTTATTGAAATTATATAAGTCAAAACAACAGCAGAAGATATGCTGTTTACCTGCTAATAAGACATATTTTTCAGATATTCATCTTTTTCTTCCTTTCGTTAATTATTTTATGTATTTTTTTGAGAGGAGGGGGCAAGTTTTGTTGTTGTTAGTGGCATTTGCTCTGATAAGTTGATCATCTGTATCCATGGTTACACCAGTTCTCCTCAATCCATCAGATTAATGTGCGCAGAAGAGCAGAGCCAAAGCCCAAAGAGGGCCAAAAATTACATGTAGCTTTAAGTGTAGCAAAAGTTGCATTGGATTGAAAACATCTTCTCAAAGGCAAGCTCCAACAAAAAGCTTTTAAATGCAAATGATAGACAGGAATATTAAAGGTATATTCCAGATGAACATACAAATTAAGCTTGCTCATACCACAGTTTATAAACACAATAAAATAAAAAAAAAAACATGAATAAAAAACGTGAATAGAAATGCACTAACAATGAAAGTATAGGGCAAGCGAACTGACTTCCATGTAAATGGAAGTTTATTTTGTGCTTGTTTTTACACACAGTCTTAATGATGTTCTGTGGTAATCATCAGCATGCTGTCAATAGAGCTTAACTTTGAATATTCATTTAATAGTGATAACTACTAAGCCTACTATTGATGGTTTAATCATTGTATCCTCACATTTGAGACGCTGTAATCACCTAAAGCAAACTTTTGAATGAAACCAGTAAATGGAATAAATCTCAGAACAGAAATGGCAGATAAATCCAAGGACAATCGCTGACAAATCCGTGTTCCTGAAGACTGCGTCTGCCTTTCACCTCACACAAGCAAAGAAACGAGTTTGTTTTATCTGACATCCCTCAGTGGCACAGACACGGTTTAGTCTCAGTTGTTTAAGTTCCTTCAGGCAGCTCAGTGACTCAGGATGTTCCTTTTCTTTTTTTACAATCGCTCTGTGTTTCAGACCCTTCTTTATATTATATAAAACACTCCCAGACTGCTCTCTGTGAACACAAAGAGGTGGGTAAATGCTCTTGATAAAAAGTCAGTTAAATAAAAAAAAAATATAAATATATATATATATATATATATATATATATATATATATTTCTTTCTTTCTTTCTTTTTTGTCCCTTGTTTCTTTCTTTCCTCCTTTCCTTCTTTCTTCCCTAATTTATTTATTTCTCTTTCTTCCTTCCTTTCCTCATTTCTTTCTTTCTTCCTTCTAGAATTGTGTTGCTTTAGTTTATTTTAATTAAGTAAATTGAAGCAAGCAGCATACAGTATATAGGCCAATAAACAGTAGAGATGCACCGATCCGATACCTGGATGGGTATCGGCTCCGATACTGAAGCTTTTAGATGGATCAGGTATCGGTCTGACGAGCCCAATCCAAATCCGATACTGTGTGTTAGTCATGTTCGTTACTTTCAAGCTCCAAAAATGACATAAAAGAACCATTAAAGCAGTTCATATGACTCATGCATTTTATTCAAAGCCACTTGAAGATGTGCAATAGCTCCATGAATCACAAAAGTCTTTGTTTAATAAGTAAATATATAGTATGTGCAACGCCAGCACATTAGTGAATGGTGCTGCTCTGCTGACAAAAACTCACGCACAAGCCGGTGATGCACTCCCGGCTATTTGTAGCCTTTTTGTAGCCAGCGGTGCACAATATAAGGGCGCTACTCAAGAACATCATCTCAGATGTAGATGCTCAATTGTTCGGTTCACTTATAATATGCATTTAGAACAGCACCGGAGGTGCATTTTACCAGAATTTGAATAAGAAGCGACTAGACTAGAATTTAAACAACTGGGAACTTGACTACAAACAGACACATACAGGACTTCCTGGAGAGCAAAGAATGTACAAATAAAAGCGTGAGGCTTGAAAAGTAACAATATATTATTTTATTTTCATTATTAGTATTTGTTTACAATTTATAACAATATTTATGTTGAATGGGTTCCAAAAAATAACTGTGTGAATGAAAAGTGGACTGACGTCTTAAAACTTAATTGGAAAAAAAAAAGAGATCTGAAGTCCAGATGCAAGTTTAAATATTTTTGTGAAAAAAGGAAAGGCAGAAGACTTTAAGACTGGAATTACAGTTAATTTTGCTGCTACATTATCCAGTATACTAGTTAATAATAAAGTGTTTCTTAACAAGCTATAAATTCATACTGAAAAAATGAGTAATTAGAGGTTTGTGTTTCTTTACATATTAAAGAGTTCTCCCAATTAGTTCCACACAATAATGTAAATTTATTCTAAACTGATTATGCAAAAAAACAGGAGGTTGCAGGAGGTGTTGGTGTTTGTGCGAAGTGAAGGTCAGAGCGGGTGTGGGATGTGAGACTGGGCTTTTCAAATCTACAGTAAACCACATTCAAGATGTTAGACAGTTGCTGGTTCCCTACAGTGTTGGGGGGGGGGTGTCTTGAGTAATTTTTAGTAATGTCTTTCAGGCCTCTCCAAACTGATGCAGGGTCATTAGCTGAAAACTTGTTTTTCAGCTTCTCAGAGTAGCTTCTTTTAGCCACTTTAATTTCATTAGTGTGTTTTTAGCCTGATTTATCCCCGCTTCTGTAAGCATCCTCTTTAGCATGAAGCTGTCTGAGTTTTCCTGTAAACCAAACCATGGTTTCTCATTGTTGAATTTTAAACAAGTCATAGTAGGAATGCATTATCCTCACAGAAACTGATACATGATTTCACAGTATTTGTGAGCTCATCCAGATTGGTGTCTGCAGCTTCAAAAACTCACTAAGATTTAGCTGATTTTAGTTTCTGTCTGTAGGTTGGAATAAAATGAAACAGACAGTGATCATGCGTCCAGTCATAAACGCATGAATTCGTTTTTCAGTATCAGCAACTGAGAGTATGTGTAATAACTGAGCAATATTGCTGAGGTGGAAGAATGCTGTTCTACAAACACTGAACATTTTATTTACAAAGTACAGATTGGAATCAAATATAACACCTAAGTTCTTTGCTGTTGAAGATGATGTAACAGTACATCCATCAAGAGTCAAATTATATTTTAGCAGCTTATTTTTAGAGATTTTTGGTCCTATAAATAATCTGTTTTGTCGGAATTGAGAAGAAGGACATTTTTGGACATCCAATCTTTGATTTCATTGATACACTCTGCTAATAAAGTGAATTGTGAAATTACATCAGGTTTAGAAGAAATATAAAGTTGGGTATCATCGGCATAACAGTGGAAACTGACTCCACGATTCCTGATAATATCTCCCAGGGTAAGCATATATAAGGAGAAAAGCAGAGGCCCTAAAATGGATCCCTTTGGCACTAAATACTGAACTTTTGTTTATTCTGACAATTCCTCTTTTACGCATACAAATTGTAGCAGTCTGATAAATAGGAACTAAACCATGCTAATGCAAGTCGTATAATGCCAACATAATTCTCCAGCCTATTCAAGAGAATGTCGTGATCTATCGTGATGAAGGCAGCACGAAGATCTAGAAGCACTAGAAGAAAAATGCAGCCACGATAAGATGAAAAAAGCAAGTCATTTACAAATACTTTATACCGTGTAGTCATTATAAAGTGTTACCAACAAAACTTGTAAAAATATCAATGCATGTTAGATCCAATACCAACTAAGCTCTTAAAAGAGGTATTCCCTGTAGTCTCAGAACCTCTTCTTAATATTATTAACTCCTTGCTATCCATAGGACATGTCCCAAGAAACTTTAAAATGGAAGTTATCAAACCGCTTATTAAGAAACCACAGCTTAATCCTGGAGAATTGGCTAATAACAGACTGATTTCAAATCTACCATTTATGTATAAAATAATAGAAAATGTAGTGTCATCCCAACTATGTTCATTTCAAGAAATAGTATATATGAACGATTTCAGTCAGGAATTAAGCCCATCACAGTACAGAGACTGCACTTAACAGAGTTACAAATGACTGGATTTACATTTAAATTCAATTTGTTACTGTTATAGTAACACTTACTATTAAAGCAATTAACACTTAATATATATGTCATAGTAAAGGATTGACTAATTGCTAACTAAGCATTTTGCGTGACCTAATCTAAAGTGAGAACTGTATATGCCAAATTAAAAATGTATTCATGGTACATTACTCTGAAAACTTGAACATGAAATAACCATCTCCACAGCATCTCAATCACAAAGGCTCAAGGCAGACAATAAAGCTTAAAAAAAAAAACATACACAACACAAAATACAGGAATAATTGTGAGAGGGCAATCCTCAGTTTATTAAAAGAGATCCTCTAATTGCTCAAACACCACTTTAGCAAGTTCCATCCTATTAAGCTTTATGAGCAGACTTGTTCTCATTATTGGCAATTAAAATTACTGTTTAATTCAGTTTCACCAGTGGACCTACAATAAATATTTAATTAAATTTAATCTGATTCCAGCAGGAAAGTCCAACAATCCAGCTACAGTCTCTGAGCGCGTGCTCTGGAAACAGCCAGCATATCACCACAGTCACATGACAGTGATGAAATGGCAAAAAACTAAAAACAAAAACAGAAATAGGAAAGAGCATGTTACATTATAATATTGCCTTTAAATTATATTTTGCCAATCCAGTGCCTATTAAACTACATTCCCTTACTATGCTGCTGAAGTGTACATTTACATTTATGCATTTGGTAGATGCTTTTATCCAAAGCGACTTACAGCGCACTTATTACAGGGACAATCCCCCGGAGAAACCTGGAGTTAAGTGCCTTGCTCAAGGGCACAATGGTGGTGGCCGTGGGGATTGAACCAGCAACCTTCTGATTAACAGTTATGTGCTTTAGCCCACTACGCCACCACCACTCCAAGTGTACAAGCAACATTGTCATGCCATACATTTGATTTTTCTTAACGCTAGGCCAGATGCAACAAGAACATTTGTTTGTGGTTACTGAATAGAGCATTTTATGTAATACATTTCCAGAGATTGCTCCCTTAGAGATAGGGTGAGGAGCTCAGTCATCCGTGAGGAGCTCGGAGTAGAGCCGCTGCTCCTTTGCGTTGAAAGGAGTCAGTTGAGGTGGTTTGGGCATCTGGTAAGGATGCCCCCTGGCCGCCTCCCTAGGGAGGTGTTTCAGGCACGTCCAGCTGGGAGGAGGCCTCGGGGAAGACCCAGGACTAGGTGGAGAGATTACATCTCCACACTGGCCTGGGAACACCTCGGGGTCGCCCAGTCAGAGCTGGTTAATGTGGCTCGGGATAGGGAAGTTTGGGGCCCCCTGCTGGAGCAGCTGCCCCCGCGACCCGACTTCGGATAAGCGGTTGAAGATGGATGGATGGATGGATTTTGTTCTCAAAAATTTACTCAGAATGGTGCAAAAAACATAAAACATCCCGTGAGTGGCAGTTCTGTGGATGGAAAGGCCTTGTTGATGAGAGCGGTCAACAGAGACTGGCCAGAATGGTTCGAACTGACAAAGTCTATGGTAACTCAGATAACCACTCTGTACAATTGTGGTGAGAAGAATATCATCTCAGAATGCTATACTGAATTTTATACTGTGATGCGGATTGGCCCTGTTTTGGCGTGTGTGTGTGTAATATATTTCAAAAGTGCCATGGTATTACCATCTGATGGCCTCACTCTATACCATGGTACCACCAGTTCTTTTTTCTTACCTTCTCTCATTTCTTTCTTTCTTCCTTTCTTCTTTCCTTTCTATCCTTCTTACCTCCTTTCTTTCTTTCTTTCCTAATTTCTTTCTTTCCTCCTCCTTGCCCTTGTTTCTTTCTTTCCTCTTTTGTTTCCTTATTTCTTCTCTCATTTCTTTCTTCCCTCATTTATTTCTTTCTTCCCACATTTCTTTCTCTTTCTTTTTCTTTCCTCATTTCTTTCTTTCATTCTTTCTTCCCTAATTTCATTCTTTCCTCCTCCTTGCCCTTGTTTCTTTCTTTCTCACCTCATTTTTTTTCTTTCTTTCTTTCCTTCTTCCTTCTCTCATTTATTTATTTCATTCTCTCTTTCTTTCTTTCTTTCTTTCCTCCTTTCTTCCGAAATTTCTTTCTTTCTTTCCTCCTTCATTTCTTCTTTCTTTCTTTCTCTCTTTCGTTTTATTCAAAGTAGGATGTGGGATGTTCTTGTCACGAATGAAGCTAGGAAGCAAGTTGCAAGTGACACTCTGTTTATTAACAGTAAATGTGAAAAATAGGGAAAAAGTCCAGGGTGAAGGTCTAGTGACACAGGGACTCCAATGGTCAGATGAATGAGGTGAGAGAAGTGATGAGCAGTGCTGAACAAACACGACGAATCCAGATAACAGCCAACTGAACACGAAACAGGGACAATGAAGGCGCTGGGCTGGAACTCAGAGGGATCAACACAACCGGACATCACAAACAACGATCTGACAAAGGAGATGAGAAAGTGGTGAGTATTTAAAGGGAAATGGAATGAGTTACAGCTGGTGAAGGGGAGTGATTGCAGCTGATCGCTGATCACGTAACGAGTGGTCACGCCCACCACATCCATGCACACACACACATGTAATTGACAAAGCACGAGACAAGGAAGAGACATAGGATTTATAAACCGTGACAGTTCCCACTTGATATTTCTGAATTCTGTCCATAAATTCACTTTAACCTATTGATGTATTTTATGTACTTAGAGTATATTTTTACAAGTAAATAAAGTAAAGGAGTAATTTTGAGCAGTATAGCTCCAATCAAGCAAGATATCCATTTTTCATTCTTGGTCCCTCCAGAATCTTGTTTACCATAAAATATACTTTCTGAAATTTCTCACCATTATTTATAAATGTTTACCCCACCATTAAAATGGTCAGTGGGTACATCTCTGAACCCATTTCATTTCCACCATTCATCTGGAGATGCCACCATCAGTCTTTATTAAAGTCTATAATTGTTTGCCTGACTCTTTCAGGTGTTTGTTTTTAAATGGACTTCCTCAGGCCAGCTGGTGCTGTTTTATTGAGAAAGGTGTGCCTGACATATACTCAACAATCACCTGGAGGGGCAAAAATCAAGTGGGGAATATAAGGTGGACCTTAAAGCAGCTGTTTATTTCTGCAAGTGAATATGTGGACTGCTGGCAGGAAACATCTGCTCTGTTGTAACATCTTGCAACTTGTTAACCTCTCAGAATGATTCTTGACTGTTCATCAGAACGACAGTAACTGCCTCTATTTCATGACATCTTGTATATTAAATAATTGCGTTCTAAAAACACTTAAAGTGAACTTCAAACTACACATCACTTCAGAAACTGGTTGGATTTACACATGACATGAACTACAAAAGTGAGTTGTAACAACAAGTTATCAAGAGAAAAGTCTCAAATAAGAAGTATTACTGGAGGAACCATGAGCAAGTGTCCAAGACAGTGGTTGACCGATACAGTTTTTTTTAATTGCCCATCAGGTTAATTGCTGATTTCTAAATAACAGGGTGGGTGATGGCTGATATAATCGTGCAATAAAGTTCTATTAATTAACATTAGTAAATGCATTTAGGTATCATGAATTAACAGTGAACAATGATAGAATTTATTAATCTTAATTCATTTTAATTTATCAATATTCTCTTCATGTCAGTTAATAATGCAGTAATCTTGGGGGCCTGGGTAGCTCAGCAAGAAAAGATGCTGACTACCACACCTGGAGTCGCAAGTTCGGATCCAGGAGTGCTGAGTGACTCCAGTCAGGCTTCCTAAGCAACCAATTGGCCCAGTTGCTAGGGTGGGTAGAGTCACGTTGGGTTAACCTCCTCATGGTTGCTATAATGTGGTACTCACTCTCGGTGGGACGCTTGGTGAGTTGTTCGTGGATGCCACGGATAATAGCGTGAAGCCCCCACACGCGCTAGGTCTCCACGGTAACGTGTTCAACAAGCCAAGTCATAAGATGCGCAGATTGAAGTCTCAGACATGGAGGCAACTGAGATTCGTCCTCAGCCACCCACGAGGACTTAAGAGTGCATTGGGAATTGGGCAACACAAATTGGGGTGAAAAGGGGAGAAAATAAAAAAAAATAAAAAAAATAATGCATTAATCTTAACTTATACAATTTTTATTTAAATAAAATTTGTAAATACAAATCTAAATATACTTGGTTATGTAAGCCAAATGTTAACATGTATGGCATTAGGAGTCATTCACAATAATGAATATGTTTTGATGTCATAAGATAGCATTATGTGAGAAACAGGGCCAAAAGTGTTTATTAACTGAAAATCTGCCATTTTACTCATGATTTGTGTGAAAGTGAATAAAAGTAATTGTTGTTTAGTGCCTCTAGTGTTTATCTCACCAGAAAACTGCCATGATATATATAAAATGAGCCATGTGAAAAAAAAAAAATGTATGTAGGTGTAATAACATGATGAGTCCAATTGTGTAAACGTATAGTTCATTGTTAGCTCATGTTATTCAGTGAGCTGATGTTAACGAATACAACCTTATTTGATCTTTTCTTTAATTATTATTAGGGCTATGAATCGATAAAATGTTTTTAACTAATTCATCTAATATTTTTCTGTGATTAATTGCAATTAAATTATAGTACATGATACATTATAACAAACATTCAAAAAATCATATATATACTTTATTCTTTGCCTCAAGGAACTAGTAAGAACTTGTATAGTAATTATTTATTCAATTTTTTAAATATCTACATTAAAATGTGTGTTTTAACGTAGAAATTTAAGCAGAACTTCGAGCCAGCAGAACTTCGAGGGGCATTTCATCCACCAGGGGTCGGAGGACTCGCTCCGGTCCACCCAGGAAGGAGCGGCTGTCATCCGCCAGAGGGTGGAGGAGTGGTCGAGGACCAGGCAACGGCATGTCTGGGAACCATCAAGCAATGTTTTTTCTTCCTCTCTCTCTCACGGTCACTGCACCTTGCTCTTTCCCTCTTCTCTTTTCCCTCCCTTTGTCTCCCTCCCAGGTTTTACAGTGGACTTTTTTTTAATAAAAGGATCAAATGGGCAGATTCAATTCATATCAAACTTTATTGGCAAGAGAATCTTATGTGTACATTGCCAATGAATTATTAGACACTATACATACAGATAAAAAACAGGTTGCCATTCATTTTCTATAAGAAAACTTGGGTCTATCTCGGGCGGTTTCGCTTTTGAAAAGGTTCAGATGACAATCATTGAATGTATTTGCGCAATGCAAAGAGATACAGCAACTTGCCTGTATCACTCGCACACTTGTGGATGAAGTTTCAATTCTCCATACAATAAATCTGTTCCAGTGTTTATTATGCCTGGGACTTGCGGTGTGCACAATTAATAAGCATGCACTGCCCCACACAATCAGTTTCTTTGTGAGGATGTGCAGTTGAGTCGAGTGTGTCCCTCCTGAAAATGTATATATGCCAATGTTAGCGACAGAAAGTGCAGAAAAACATTGGTGAAATTTTGCCTGGGTTTGTTCCTGGCAGGCAGCAGATGTCTTAACCATGCCCCAAACCTAATCGGAGCCTGTGCGGCTGAGTAGTCTGCCAGGAACAACTCGGGACACTTTTCTCCATATCGTGTGAAGTTTCAAGAAGTAAAAACGGATACTTTTCAATGTAAAAAATATTAATCGTAGAAATTAACACATAAAATTTCCCAGCCATAATTATTATTTTTCCATTTCTTTGCTCGCTGATCACGAATCAAGCTTTACATACAAAACCAATCATTTTTCTCAACCCAAAACAAAATGTAACCACAAGAACCAGCAAAGCAGGCGCATCTAAATCACAGGCTTTCTTCACAATATGGACAGCCATTCATATCAACAAGTAGATCCCACTTGACAATTCCTGGCAGAAGAAGCCTAGACAAGCCAGCTTTTCAAAAAGACGCATGTCCACTCAGCCAGAGAAAAGTCCCTCTATGTCTGCATAGACAGGGGCCTGGGTTCTCTGGGCTGAACTGACAGTCTTTTTGTTGACAGGGAGGGGCAGAGCAGTCAACAACTAGACAGAATAGCTCTGGAGAGATGAATAAATATTCAACACGCCATTGGTGGAGAGGCTGCTTGTCAATCAGCTCGCAATGTCCTGCCAACCAAGTCGGACTTTCACTAGACAGCTGCTCAAATGGTGATATATATATATATATATATACTGTATATATTAGCCGATGATAATGCAGTGATTTAAAGGAATTTAACTAGGAATGTCTGATCTATTGAAAGTGCACACAAAAAATGTAGGTACTATAAATGGTTTCACACCACCCTTGTGTCTTGGCCTTTCCATATGCTGAATGGAGGTTTGGCAAGCATGAGCATATTTTGTAAGGTTTCATCACATTTATTCACACAATTTCTCACATGCATACAACAGCATACACACAACTCAAAAATAGCACTACCCCAATTTATGAGCCACAACATGTGCAACATCCCCCACATACTGCTCTAATTACCCATGTAAGCCACATTTACCTTTTATCTCATTGTTGCCATGTCTACTTATAATACGTGACCTTGGGATTGTTTTTTTTCTCATAAAGTTGCTTATAAATATGGGGAGTCGCGGGTTGCATTTTTTGGGCTTATTTCCCAAATACAGTTGTGTTTTTTTGATTGGCTGGGGCTTGGCCCCCATAATACAGCTGTCAAGTCTTCCCACATACTATTCTGTGATATAATGTGATTTACTTTATGTTGTTAATAATCACAGTAGCTTGTTTCTCCTTTCATCCTGAGTTTTTGCATATAGGGAGTCCCTCCCCTACCCCAGTGATGGGTAAATGTGTCATTTTAACATTTTTCAGGTGTGTGTGGGAGATATTTATTTATTGATTTAGATTGCCAGTTGTATATGTGAAACATTAAAATTATTTTTTGTATATTAATATTATTATTATTGTATAAGGATATACTTATAAAATAAAAACATTATTTTACATCAAGTTTCAATGTAGCCTTATGTATCCAATGTTTTTTTTTTTTTTTTTTGCTTTTAGACTACTCAGGAAGCATGGCTTCCACAAAAATTTCATAAGAATTGAGGCTGTAACGATTTCTAAAAATGTACAACTAATCTGTATAAATTACATACTACTCTGTGTATTTCAATATATTAGCGAATAAAACCTTTTTTTCTACATACAAATGTCATAGAAGTGGACGCACGGTTCATAGAGTGCAACTGAAGTCATGTTTCAATGGGTGTCAATGGCAATACCAACAGATTTCAGTGAAGTAAAGACTCGATGTTCATTGGATGAGAGGCTTTAAACACGTTATTATGGGTCCTGCCTGGACGGCGTGTTTTTTGGGAGTCTATGGGAGATTTGCATTGAATTTACATCTGCTTGATTTTTGGACATTGGGCTTTTGATCAATGTATTTTTGTCACACTTTTGTTACACTTATCTGTCTGATGATTGGTAAATGGCCTGGATTTCGCAACAATCGGCCAACAATTGAAGCAATGATGTAGGTGTTTTGACAGTATATGGAATTTAAAAGCACAGAATGTTCGGCGGCTCTGAAATACACATGTGGTTATTTGCAATCGGACGCTACACATTTAATATTTCAGCTTTCATAATCAGGAATTTTGCCTATTTTGTTCCAAAGAGTTTCAAGCTTAATTATTTTTCACTAAGCCATTTGACTGTATGAGTAGCAGCTTTGGGAGCAACACTGCAGATCCCAAAAAGCATATAGTCTGTGCTTTCCCACTTTTGAAAAGCACCAGCTGCCAATTTTTTCTATGTTGATTAATGAAATTAAGCAATTATCTATAATTCTTCTCTATAATTTATAAACATAGATGAACATTTTTGTATCTTTTTGCTTATTGTGGGGTTGTTTTGTCAGACAAGGTTTTCTTGCGAGATCTGGCAACCCTGTTTCGTCTCCTCTATCTCCATCTCAGTGTTCCTTGCAGACAGAGCCGTTTCTGATTGTGTTGCCACATTCATTCTGTATAGTTAATGGCTTGCTCTTTCTTCCTCATTAGCACGTCAGTGAAAGAGAATGAAGGTTTTCTCCAGGGCTAATCAGTGTGGCCCCTTCTCTCCACATATTCGAGCAAACCCTGGGGTGGAGGGGCTGCTTGGTACAGCAACATAGCTATCATTAACAATCTCGACTGCACGATGACACCCCAAATAAGATGTTTTCCTCACTTAATCGCCACAGCATGATTTGATGTTTGGCTTTAAATGAGGCCAAACCTGTGTGAAGGAAAGTTTCCTTCATATATGGACTCAGCTGTCCATTTCAAATGAGACAGTGACAGGGCTGCGACCTCTCTCTGTCTTTGAACACCTGTGCAGAAGCAGAGAGATGCTAACAGAGGCAGCAGAGAAGTGAATTTTTCAGGGAGGAAAATGAAAGGATGTAGGGAAAAGAGGCAGAAAGTGTGACCATCACAACTCAATGACTGTTTCCAGAAAATACAGGCGGTGTTCAGAATCGTGTACAAGCACACTATGCTTACTATTTTTGGAGTATGTAGTATGCATACAGTGCATTTTCAGTGTGCATTGAATCAGGGGCATTGTATTTATTTTCTACCAGTGGCAGTCCTGGTTTACTTGGTTCCCTAATGTGAAAAACTCTTTAGCAAATTAGTTATTTATTCAGAGGCAAGATGTGTTAGTCTAGTGGTATTGTTTTCATGTAGCATGCAAAGGGACCTGGATTCAAATCCCAACTTCCAAAACTGCAACTGAACATGACAGCCAGTGATCACCATGCATTTTTGTATGAATAGGAGTAGCTCTGACATTTTAATACTAAATAATTAGCAAATAATTTGCAGAAGGTTTGATTTAGAATTTTAGACACTTGAATTGCGTGATTTCTGCCACAGCAACTTTTTTCCTACAATAAAAATTATATTTAATAGTCAAAGATACTCTTTTTTTGGGATGTTGCATTCAAAATCATTACAAATTTTTTTTAAATCTGATGAGGCACTCGCATGCAACATCATGAGATTATGTGACAACAATGTCGCATTTAAAATGTTGAAATAATGTCTACCGGTCCAATATTTTTTTGAAAATATATTTTTTTACATTTTACTGTAAGGCGGGTGCCAATGTGTTTGTGTTCAAATGCAAAGAGCAAATGTATGATCTTTGAGAAAATCAACATATGAACTTTCTCACATTTAGCATTTCTTCCTGAGGCATCACACCCCACTGAGCGAAGATTGCAAATTCAAACCTCATTGTTGCCCTTCCACATCTGTCCCATTCTCTCCCCTCTCCACCTCATCTGTTCCCCTTCAGCTCAGAATCCCCTCAAACTCACCTAAGATCTGTATGTAACAAAAGACCATATCTGATGTATACAAATAATGTAACTAGTGTAGCATGTTTGATATCATTTATAATGTCTCGGTGCGTCTGGTATAGTGTTCTTTTTCCCAGGTTTGTAAAACTTAATGACAACAAAGTTATAAGGTCTATGCCAAATACTGAATAACTCTGGTGGTCTATCCCCCTCCTTGAAGGTTTAACACCAGGAAGTCAAGAACCCTTTCACCCCCAAATTCTCATTGATCAAAGGATAATACCATTTTACCAATGTGTATTCTGTCTGGATATTTAAGGAAAGCTGGCCCAGAGCTCAAGGTTCTCTGTAGTCAGATGATCCTACACCTCAATGTTTGTAACTTTAATAATAGGACAACTACAATTACATGTAGTTTTCTCAACTGCCAGGTATGTTCTTTGACTTGTTTCTGTAACTTATGTTTTAAATCCTACCTGGCACATAAGTTGTTACTTTTTGATTTATTCTGTATTCCTCTGAAATCATTTATATCAATACTGGGTCTATAAAATAGGTGAAACCGCTCTGGAGGAACGGAGCAGGAGAATCCCATTTTTAGAATCATTTATATCATAACTGAAGCTTTAATGTAGGAGGAAGCCACTTAAAGACTATCAGTTTGAATCTCACTAGAAATTGATCAAAAGGTAAATGAATAGAAGAGGATTCAGAGTAATCAATAACTTAAAAGATTAAAATAAAGGAATGATCATAAAGTAATTAGAGCCTTAATCTAAATTAGAGGTCAACTTAAAATTGGAGTCAGATAAAATTAATAAGGGGATGAATTTGTAAAGTGCAAATTATTAACAATAGTGTCTTTACTTCAGTGCTCAGAAAAGACAGAACAACACAGAGACCTTAAAGGGGCAAATCTATCTATTTTTAGCAGTTTTGCCTGCTTTTGTCCATTACATTTACATTGCACAATGCTCATCAAGTAGGAAGCTAGTATTCAATTCCAAACACAGCTATATAGTTTCTACCAATAGACATACACTCAGTAAAGACAATTACTAAGTGTAAATAATGCAGCTAGGAGAAACTTTAAAATTAAAGTTTTGATTGTGATAGATTAATGATGGTGAAAGAGAGCTCCCAAATGTAAAAGAGGAGTTCAGCCCAAGTCCAAAAGGTTGAATCAGTGGAGAAAAAATATTGAGATGGGAACGTACAGCGAAAGGATGGTTACGTCACATGACTGACAGATTGTAATCAGCGGTGTCCCGATGAACCATGTCTAGGCACAAAACTCTGTCAGACTGCCAGGTATATGCTCAAGCTTCATGAATATTTATACCATTTCTTAAATGTCAATGGAGTTTAGGAGTGGCGCATCATGATAAGCCACAGCTTTAGCAAATGTCAAAGGAAAAAATTCCCTATCGATTCATTCGACACTGCATTTGAACGCTATGTGGAAAATCCCTTTTCCACAACCTAGTTTAAGCCCTTACATCATAATGCCAATCTTGTGATTGGCAATGATGTTTGAGCTCCATCTCTTTAAGTGCGCATTTTCCCTAAGTGGATGCTCAAACATAATTTCTTCAGAATTTCTTCCCTCAAGACCAACATCGTCTCATCTAGACTATGACGGATCATCTCATCTTGATCAACCCGGTCTTTGCCGTCTACAGACACACTTCAGCGGACAGGATTCCCTGCAGATGCGGCTGCCTTGCTTCAACAATGTTCTATCCTCGCGTTACAGTGCAGGACATGCCCATTCTATGCTTCGAGGTAGTAAATATCCTTGTGAGAGACGCAATAGGGTTGTTCCCCATATGGTGCACAGAGAGAATGTCACAGCCATTATTTTCTCATCAAATGGATGACATATCAATTCAAAGTCCTTCCCTTTGGATTGGCTCTGGCCCCACGCACATTCACGAAATGTATCAATGTGGTGCTCGCTCTTTTGAAGACTGACGGCGTGCACACTCTCAATTACCTTGACGATTGGCTATTACTGGCCCAATCAGAGGCTCTGCTATGAGAGCAGAGGGACTTGATACTTCACCATTTGAACAGCCTGGGTCTCAATGTCAACTTGGCAAAAAGCACACTTTCTTCCAGCCAACAAATCTGCTTTTAGGCGTTTCGACTCAACTACATAAGCATGTATGCGCACCTCAAAAGAAAGTGCATCCAGACCATTCACAGTGTCTGTCTCAGTTCAAACTGAGGAAAGCATTTCCACTGAAGTCTTTTCAGAAAATGCTGGGTTTTATCCACTGTCATACTTTTAGGTCTTTTACACATGAGACCTCTCCAGTGCTGGCTCAAACACTATGTGCCGAGTCACACCTGGCATCGGGGTGCGTGCACATCACCATAACTCTCCGCTGCCTGGCTGCTCTAGCACCATGGACAGCTCGAAACCTATATCAGCAGGGCGTGATGCTGGGTCAGGTTTTCAGATGAAAAGTGAGTTGGGGCGTGCTGTGCGATTGGACGTCCGGCTTTCGGCACTTGGACAAGTGAGAAACAGGTGTGGCACATCAACTGCTTGGAAATGCTTGCCGTCTTCTTAGAGGTGAAAGCTTTCTATTCTGACATAGTGAATAATCACATACTGATTCAGTCAGACAATATGTCAGTGGTAGTGTACATAAATCAGCAAGGCGGCACTCAATCACTACCAGTGATGAACCTGGTGCAACACGTGTGGAGTGCGAGTCATCTCCTCTCCCTGCTTGCAACATATGTTTCAGGCCATGTACATGCTTTAGCGCAAGGGGCTGATGGCAGGGGAATTTAGACTTCATCCTCAGATGGTTCTGAGGATTTGGAAAATGTTTGGCAAAGCAGAGGTCGACCTATTTGCCTCCACAAAGACTGCCCACTGCCCTCTTTGGTACTCCATGTCCCAAGCCCCGCTGGGAGCGGACACCTTGGCCCACAAGTAGCCAACGAAATGTAAATATGTGTTTCCCCTGATACGTCTCCTCCACTCTGTCAAGGAAGCGGTTCTGTTGGTTGTGCCAAAATGGCCCAACCAGCCATGGTTTCCGGAAATGATGTAGAAATTAAGCGGCCCTCCATGGGAAATACCGCTGAGGAAGGGATCTGCTCTCGCAAGTGCAGGGCACCATTTGGCATCCCCAGCCAGAGCTGTGGAACCTACACATATGTCCCCTGAATGGAGCACAGCACACAAGCCAGAATTGGCTCAGTCTATAAGGAACACCATTTTGCAAGCTACAGTGCCGTCTATGAGACGCCTCTATGCACTAAAATGGCTTGTGTTTGCAGATTGCTGCTCTTCATGCAACAAAGTGAATTGCTCCATAATGGAGATCCTTACATTCATTCAAGAGCGGTTGGATGCAGGTCTTACTCCGTCAAAGCTTAAGGTCTATGTAGCGACCATATAAGCATTTCATGCCCCAGGCGGCTGGTTCCTCTATAGGCACACACGATCTGATCATATATTTCCTTAGGGGAGCGAGGCACTTGGACCCACCCTCGCACTGCTACGGTTCCAACATGGGACTTAAAACTGTTGTTGAGGGCTCTCACAAGCCACCAGTTCCAACCATTGGAATCCATTGAGTTGCATGTGCTCTCTTTAAAGACTACTGTTGGCTCTGGCCTCAGTAAAATGGGTTGTTTATATACAGGCACTGTCGGTTGACAGTTCATGCCTGAATTCAGTCTGGGGCATTCAAGAGCCACCATCAAACCCAAAAAAGGGTTTATACCATTATGTGCATAAGGTGCTTTCCGAACCCTTTAGGGCTCAGGTAGTGCACCTTCAAGCTTTCTCTTCTCCACCATTTTGCCAGTTTAGACAGTCAGATCAGCTCTTTGTTTGTTATGGAGGATGCACAAAAGACATGTCCGTCTCCAAACAAAGGCTCTCTCACTGGATCGTTGATGCGATTACCACGATTATCGCTTATGAGTCACTGGGCATTAGATGCCCTATTGGCGTAAAGGCACATTCAACTAGAGGCATGGCTTCCTCATGGGCATGGACAAATGGTATATACCTACAATATATATGCTTTGCAGCAGGATGGTCTTGGCAGAACATGTTCGTGAGGTTTTAAAACCTAGACTTGGCTTCCATCAATCGCGAGTCCTCTCTGTCTAGAATGCTACTATTCCTTCACCCAGGGTGAGCCCGAGCTCCTTCTTCGGGTGGGCTACCTGTTATAATTTTAATACAGCCACCTGGGTAGGCCGTTATCCAATTTATGCCCACTAGAAGTCACAAGCACTTCCAATAGAATAAAACCTTCCTCCCTACCTCTGGTTATGAAGGGGTTAATTATTCTGTGTGTATTATATGACTCATATAGATCGTGTGTGCCTATAGAGGAACCAGCCACCTGGGGAGTGAAATGCTTATATGGTCGCTCCACAGTACTTAAGTGACCTTCTGACATGCTATATTCCATCACATTAAATATGATCACAAAATTCTGGCTTGTTAATTGTTCCTAGAATTTAAAAATCCATAAAAGGAGGTAGATCCTAAACTATGGAAAAGCCTCCCTAACACTGTTCGGGATGCAGACGCACTCACTCAGTTTAAGTCTAGACTAAAGACTCATCTATTTAGCCATGCATACACCCTAATTCATCCATCAACTCACAATTAGGCTGCAATTGTTAGGTTTGCCGGAACCAGAAACAGCTATCATGATCTATAAATCTGCATAAAATTTAATGGCATCTATGCTAATATTATTCTATTTGTTTCCATGTCTCAACCTTGGGATTCATATCCCTAGGTTACCAGATCCGTTCAGATCCAGCTCTGTTCCTGCTTGTGTCGGACTCAACTGATGATTACTAAATGCAGCCGGTGCTAGCCAGACATCACTTCAGTCTTTTACAATGAACTTCAGAGGATGAACTGATGCCAACTCCAACTGTAAGACATCGGATATAGACTATAATTGAACTGCCAACAAAAGCCTTCATCAACCAACTAACAAAGTAAAATGCATCTATGTGAATTTCTGCAGTTAATCCAGGCTGAACTTCAAAGACATTAGTCATTAAACTTACAGTTTACAGTAAACACTGGACCTTAACACTTACTTAGTTTACTAATCTTAAACCATGACCTGCACTGCATATAAATAACTAATATTGGCATTATATTCAAGCTGGTTAGCCAGAGGGGAACTGGCCCCCACAGTGAGCCTTTTTTCTTGCAAGGTTATTTTTCTCCATTAAACAACATCTTATGGAGTTTTGATTTTGCCACAGTCACCTTCGGCTTACTCACTGGGGTTCTAATTACAATTATTATTTAATTATTAAATTTTTATACACAATTTACAATCATATTTAATCAAACTACACAATGATCACTCTTAAGACTTAATAGATATTACAGTTTTATAAAAAAATTTTAATGCATGATTTTCTGTACAGCTGCTTTGAAACTATGTGTGTTGTGAAAAGCGCTATACAAATAAAAATGTGTTGGAGGTGCGGTATACTTATTGAAACAGAAGAGTGCTCTCGGCTCTTTTGATTGGCATTCTGGGTTTAGTAAATAACAGCTCCACCTGCCAGAGTCATTCAGATGTGCGACTGAATTCTGTCGGTGAAAGTCACACTCTCACCTTCAGTTCTGCCTTTTGTCTTATTATTGGCGAGAACTGACAGGAAGGGCACTGGGATCTGACAAGCTCACAGGTCATTATAGACCTTTGCAATGTAACTTTGGAACCTTTCTTTTTTTTTTCTTGCTCAGATTGCATTCATTTTCAGTGAAATGGTGATGTCAGTGATGTCAGTTCAATTAGAGCACAAATTATGAAGGTATAAAATGAGTTTTTTTTTTGTCTTAATTAAAAGGTTTTTAATGATATTTCTATGAGGAAAGCACAATACTAGTTCTTTTAAATGAATTTCCTATTGTGACGAGGAGGAGGGCGGGGCCGGGCTGTGAGGAGACATGCCTGGCCCTGAATCAGGCTAATCAGCCGGGAGGGGGATAAAGATGAGCCGGAGGTGCCAGTTCGAGAGAGAGAGACAGATACGTGGTGTGTGTGTGTGTGTGTGTGTGTGTGTGTGTGTGTGTGTGTGTGTGTGTGTGCGCGCGCATGTGCGTGCATGCATCTATGTGTTTTATGTTGTTTTAAGTTGCGTTGATGTCATTAAAGTTTACGTTGAGTGTTCTGCCGGTTCCCGCCTCCTCCTTGCCCATCCCTATACCATTACACCTATTGTTTTCTATTACTAATTATTTGTGATTATTGGACAAGGATTTAAATGTTTTTGATTGCACTTTAAAATAATGTTCTATTTGTTAACATTAGTTAATACACTAGGTATCATGAACTAACAATGATTAATACATTTTGCAGCGTTTATTAATCTTGGTTAATGTTAATTTATTTAAAAATACATTTGTTCAATTGACGTTTCATTAACTAATGTTGTAACAATTACGAATATAATTACTGTACATATATCCGAAATTCATTGAATCTAATGTTGTATTACCAAACATAATTATTTAATTTAAATTGTATTAAATCCTTTTGAAAGTTTGACATTTTATGAAATAAAATGTAAAATCTGCAGTAACAATATATACTGTATATACAACAGTTAGTTACAGTCTTCGATTCTGATTGGACGAGAGACGTTCCATGAGTACTTATGATACAGCACTAGGACACTGCAATGTGTGTATCACTCCGCTTGTTCTAAACTAAAGTGTAAAAGCAGTGCAGATGTGTTAAGAGCTATCAGTCTCTTTACATTTAATTTTGTGACATTACATACTTTAGGCAGCTGGTGGTGGCAAAAGACCATTTTTGTGTGTAAAATTAGCCAGTTGGTGACGTGAAGTCAGAGTCCGTCAGTGTTCACATTCAACAGCACTCCATGATCGCTCGCATAACAACTACACCACTAAAGCAAGGAAATAGCTTTAAACGGCTTTAAACTAACAACTTCAGCATAAAGGCTCATCACAGCTGAGACACACAACAGACTGATTAATTACACAAACTCAAGGTGCTTACCTCTTACCGGAGTTTCCACATTGGAGAGAAAATACTGTTAAAAATGGCAGAGGACAGTGCTGTTCCTATAGTGAAAGACTCATGTGCACCAGCTATCGCGAAATAGAGAGGAATACCCCCGCTTGGATGGCTTTTTTCCACTGAGAAAATTGGATGAATTTCACCAACATTATCTTCAGAAAGCTGACTAACAGACTACAGCATCATCAACAGATGATTGCACATGCGCCATATCTCTCTCTCTCTCTCACACACACACACACACACACACACACACACACACACACACACACACACACACACACACACACACACATCCTTGTTTCTCACATAACAATAGAAACAGCCCAAGCCATAATACTAGTAGTTCTAAAGTTATGTTTTTGCAGTGGTAAATTCTCAGGGCCAGCAAATCCTTCTCTGCTGGCCTAACATGCCAAATGAATAAATATTTTTCATTCTTTTATTCTCAATCACCTTTTTGCCTATGTATTTTAATCACTTTCCACTCTTAATTAATTTACAAACAAATAGAGAAAAATGAAAAGTTCATCCAGTTAGAATTTATTCCTTGATTCTTACAAGCAAAGTGTGACAGCTCTTTCACAAATCGCATGCCCAAAGCAGCGCGTGAGTCTGAGCTCCACCTCCTCAGGCCTTCAGAATTTCCACAGAATCCCTCAACAGTGCAAATGAATGAGCAACTAAAGTCAGATTGTCAGATTGATTTATTTGTTCTTGGTGGGTGTGTTCTTTAGGATATGTCTCGTTTGAGGCCTTGCTGGGCTTGAGTGACACAATCATGCTTTAAGTGATGTACGTAATTCAAGAGCGGAAAGCATAAGATCGTCATAACTGCCACTATCGCCATTGAGAAAGAGATCCTTGTGGATTTAAAAACACGAGATGTTTTGCATGACCGTGTGATTGCTTAATTTATTAATCATGAAAGGATGACTGATTTTCACTTCAAATAAATTAGTAAGTGCTTTTTGCATTGTTATAGCAACATCAGGAGTTTTCTAAGTGTAAATTAGGCTGCTTCATTCAACTCGGGAAGTCAGATTTTACAACTTCCTACTGGGATAAGTGCAATGGAATGCATCTTAAAGTCAGAATTAGAACTTGAATGCTTGTGCAGAAAATCTCAACTCCAATTTCGTCGAGATGTAGGGGCATGATGTCACACAAAAATGTCGACACTCAGGGAGATATACAAAGTAAGTGATAAACATTCACTTTATTAAGCAATATCGATAAATGAATTTGTTTCCACATTACATGATATTAAAGCTTGTTTAACAAATGCCTGCAGAAACAGGTGTATAAAACTTTATAATCTCTTTTGATAATCGTACACCTGAAGCAGAAATGCTAGCGCTGCAACATTGTTTATCAGTTGGGTTGCTAGGAGACATCTCTAATGAGAGTCAAACCCCTGCTGAGCTAACGGGAGCATTGCAGTTCCGAATATCGGGGAATGAATGCATTTATGGTCAGAGATCTCAAGTAGGAATATCTCACATCCAACTTGAATGGAATTCTGATGAAATGAAATGTATTGCAAGCAACATTTAAATCACAAAGATTATTAGATATCATTTTCTAGGTATTATAGACCTCCTTGGCAGATTCACATGAAAAATTATGATTTTTGACATTCATGCTGCAGTTAAAATTAGGCTTGCTGATGTAGGGCCATATCCCACTCAATGTTATTTAGTATTTTATATATATATATATATATACTGCCGGCCAAAAGTTTGGAATAATGTACAGATTTTGCTCTTATGGAAAGAAATTGGTACTTTTATTACCAAAGTGGTATTCAACTGATCACAATGTATGGTCAGGATATTAATAATGTGAAAAATTACTTTTACAATTTGAAAAAAAAATTAAAAACATTCAGAACTTCTTAAACTACTTCAAAGAGTTCTCATCAAAAAATTTACCATGTGCAGCAATGACTGCTTTGCAGATCCTTGGCATTCTAGCTGTCAGTTTGTCCAGATACTCCAGTAGCACTTGCCATAGACATGGCTGTCTTGTCGGGCACTTCTCAAGCACCTTACAGTCTATCTGACCCCATAAAAGCTCAATGGGGTTAAGATCCATAACACTCTTTTCCAATTATCTATTATCCAATGTGTGTTTCTTTGTCCACTCTAACCTTTTCTTTTTGTTTTACTGTTTCAAAAGTGGCTTTTTCTTTGCAATTCTTCCCATAAAGCCTGCACCCCTGAGTCTTCTCTTTACTGTTGTACCTGAAACTGGTGTTGAGCAGGTAGAATTCAATGAAGCTGTCAGCTGAGGACATGTGAGGCATCAATTTCTCAAATTGATCGCTGTCTGATATTATTATTAATTATTTCAGAGTAATCATGCTCTTCAGGCAGACAATTTGAGTATCATGCATTTTTGTGGACAGGGGTGAAATATTGTAAAAGGTTCTGAATTAAACCATAGATAAAAATCAGACTGACATATATTGCACTGAAGCGTCTAGTGTAGGATAATTGTCTAGAAATGTACATTGTAAATCCCATTAATATGGGCAGCTAAAAACTGTGGTGTGAAATTTTGGATGGGAATGACTACGAGGCTGTGAGGAATAGACTTAGATTGCTATTTAAAGCTTCAAACGCATTCCTTGGGTCCACCCACTGTACTTCATCTATTTTTGGAGTTTTGCCCACACATCTTTAGTATTCCTCAAACTATCTCTTATAAATAGTGTAACAAAAAAAATTGATAAATAAATTATATATGAAACCATCAGCACTCGGACGCTTCACTGTGTGTATCACTCCGCTTGTGTTCGTGCCGTTCTACTGTAAAATAAAGTGTAAGAGCAGTGCATATGCAGAGCTTCTGTTTGTCTTTTTTTTTACATTACAAATGTTAGCCAGTAAGTGGTGGCAAAAGAATTGAATGTGAAAATTGAATTTGCGTCAGCTAGTGTTTACATAAAACAGCTCTTTGTGATCGCTTGAATTACTACTACTAAAGCTAGGAAATAGCTTTAAACGGCTTTAAACTAACAACTTCAGCATTACAGCTCATCAAAGCTGAGAGACACAACAGACTGATTAATTACACAATGGGTGCTGTTTAAAATGGCGGAGGACATTGTGGTTTCTATAGTGTTCAACGCTCTTGCGCACCAGCTCCCGTGAAATAGGGAGAAATACCCCCACTTGGACGCTATTTTTCCACTGAGAAAGCTAACCTTCAGAAACCTGACAGCATCTCTGCTTGGGAGTGTCAACAGGTGATCACACATGCTCATGCTCTCTCTCACTCACTCACACACACATCCTTGTTTATCCAATAACTTGTTAGAAACAGCACAAGTCATGATACTATTTCTGAAGTGAAATTTTTGAATTACAAACGAAGGCTTGGACGCATCATTTGGTTTGAACCAGCAACGTCAGAGTCTGATCCGTCGCGAAAGAAAGTAGTTCCATGCACACATGCGTTTTTCATGACCGTACTCAGTTTTTCCAAAGTTTATGGCCCTAAATCAGCAGTGCTGATTTAGGGCCATATCGTACTCTTGCGAGTGTGATATTGCTTATATATATACTGTACAGGGTTGGAAAGATTACTTTTGAAGTGTATTCCACTACAGATTACAGAATACATGCTGTAAAATGTAATTTGTTACATATTCCGTTAGATTACTCAAGGTCAGTAACGTATTCTAAATACTTTGAATTACTTCTTCAGCACTGGTAGATTTTTTTCACTTGTTTTGTCTATAAAATCTCTGCCAGCACAGTAAGACAAAATACACATGTTAAAAATACATTCTCTGAGAAACCTAAATATCTTATGCAGTGTTGTTTCAAAAACAAGATCAATCAAGTTGATCTTGTTTTGTGGATTGTCAGATATTTTTACAGGAAAACAATGCAAAAATGATTATCAAGAATCAAAGGTCTTACTAGAAAAAAGAAATTATGATCCAATGTCAATTTTCTTAATAAAAAAATATGATCGTGCCTTTAAATGTGCATATCAAATGGATAGAAATAGCATTTTATCTTAGCATAAAGCTGAAAAGTTACACAAGGTATATTTCTATCCAAAATTGAAAAGCTTGCTTAGGCCCACAAGTGCTACTGTCTCCTGTACTTACACTCATTCACAAGCCACTAGCTAAACAAATACTAATCTTGATCAAAGGTCAATAGACAGCTAATGCTGATTATGTGATTTCAAAATAGTCTAAACTATCAATGGATGTTAATGTCTATTAAACTGTATGTAATACACTCATTTGCCTTTCATTTTGTGTGACCCATGTCCACATGTGTGGATGTTGTATTTTGGCTTTGCTATACGCAATGCATAATTTAAATGAAGTAAAACCGACTGAATACTGTTTGCAGGACTCTACACTGTCATTTAAAGGTTAAACTTCTGGCGCAACGCGTCACGTGATATAACAGCATGACGTTGATTTCTAGGAAGTGCCACAACGGGCGCAGAGCCAACATAAGTGCTTCTGGTAAGAAACCCCTTTAATTTTTTATTGTAACCTATTTGGTTGTAAAGAGTAGAGTCTGTAGTTTCATTTGATATGCTGCTTTAAAAAATCCATAACTTTTTCGCACATCAGCACGCTGATAAACAAAGTCCACATATGTGGAAAATGGGACCATTTTCCCTCAAATGAAGAAATGTGTTAGTTATTTGTAATAATTTGTAACTCTGTAACGTATCAGTGGGTCATTTCGCTTAATTTTAATATACTTTTTTTGTTATCACTGTACAATATGATTCTATTCATTAACATTAGTAAATGCATTCCTATATATGTACTATGCATTTTCACACTGAGAATAAATGTATTCATCCAAAACTAAAAAACTTTGTTTTCAGAGGCTTTATATGGAGTTAGGAGGAAAATAAGGTGCATTTGAATTGTTCTGAGACCAGTCCAGACAGACAGCACAGAAGGAGAAAGTAATTTACTAAATAGGGTGCAAAGGAGAACGGGTGCATCCTATAGCTTTCTATGCAGTGCTTTCACTCCTTAAATCTGACAAAAATTTCAGTTTCATGATGCAATTCATTTTTGGACCACTCAGCATGTTTGGCAGACATGGGAGAATAATAAGTACAAAAATTCAGAATTTTATAGTGCAAATATTTTAATAAAATTTTATTTTAACATGGTTGGCAGTGATTTGATGATGCTGGCCATTCATTTTAATTAGAATTATTTATTCATCTTAACTAGAAAATCAGCTGTAATATCTATAAAATATCAAAAACATGAATAATCAACCCTCCTGGACACAAAATAAAATATTTGATGAAAAAAAATCTGATTTGTATAGCTTGGTATTATTTACAACTTGGTCATATATATATATATATATATATATATATATATATATATATATATATATATATGTAGACATAATTTTTTAGGAAAACTATTTGCTCTAGAAAAAATATATAATTATTTTTATTTTATTGTTTTGCTTGTTTATTAGGTGCTACTAGTTACAAATCAAAAAGGGAAATAAAAAATGCACACAGCAGTCACACGGGGCAACATGTTGATTAATTAAAAAAAGCCAATGGCATAGAACATCTGTTCTAGTATTTTTGTAGATTACATAATTACATATTAACAAGGCAACAACAGTAAATTGCTAATAATTTACTGATAATCTAAATTAGGGCTCGGCAACCTTTTTTATTTTCCTGGTCAATGGCTGTGCCGACGCCAAACAATAATTTACTACTGATTAATGATATTGAAAAACTCTAATAACTACTAAAATAAAAACAGACCTGAGACCCAAGCCGTCACGTGGTGTCCCTGGATATGTGCTTAAGATCACACCAAAAGGTCCACCAACTGCCCTTTTCCACACGTTATCTGTTATTGAAGGGCCAATGGCAGTCGCGGAATACACACTCCACCCTAAGGGGCGTGCCCACACTTTGAGAACCACTGATGTAATGTTAAATGCACTTTTTAAAAATGTCATCCAGTATAAACCTTTTTAGGTACTTTTTGTTAGTAATTAAGAATCAAACACATTTCATCCTCTTTGAATGTGTATGTTAAAAAGATTATCCTACTCAAATGCATCTGATTTAAAATAAGAGAGAATTAGGTTGAAATTAACTGGCGACCTGTCCAGGGTGTCCCCTGCCTTTCGCCCAATGTTAGCTGGGATAGGCTCCAGCCCCCCGCGACCCTGTACACAGGATAAGCGGTTGACGATGGATGGATGGATGGATAGGTTGAAATTAATCCAAAAGTAATCCAAAATTAATAGGATTAGATTACCCAAAAAAAATTCATATATGAGATTACATTACTTATTGCATTTTTAGTCATGTCATTTGTAATCAGTACTTGATTACAATTAGCAAATAATCTGCCCAGCACTGGTCCCAGTCAACTAACTTATCAACATAGCTTTGCTAGTTTATGTCTCTCAAATCCCTCTGTCTCTTTTTCTGTCTCTTTCTTTTCTCAAATAAATACTTTGTCCATTTATTTATTTATCTGGCTGATCACACTATGAATTCGGCAACAGTACCTGTCGATCTGTGCCTACCAGCATTTGAATCACTGCCCCTAGTGGCCAAAACTGGAAGTGTTGTTGAATGTGCACATGTGAGCTCCGGTTTCTGGGTGAAAGGTCCACAGAGTGGTGTGCCAAAAGGAAATGTATTTTTAATTGTAAATGATGTAATAACTCAACAGGAATTAACCTTTTATTAGCTCTAACCCAAACCTCAATCCTAAACCTAAGCATCAGTGGAGTCAAATTTTTATTTTAGAGCAAAAATGCAACCTCATAATCGTGCACACCATTGTTTATGTGAACGTGATAACTTCCTAGTTCCTATGGAACCAGAAACTGTGTCTCAGAGGTTACGTGTAGCATTAAAGGTAAATGTGTTCAAACTTAAATGGATGCAAAATTGTATGATTAGGAATGTCGCTTGCCAGTAATTCGGCTGAATGGGTTTTATTTCAGGGTACGTGAACTTTTTAACCAACATGACGATTTCCCATGTGATCATGTTGTATTTATTTGGTTATTAACTGGCTGACTGTACATAAACCCTTATACATAATCCCTTGATTTCAAAGCAGCTGCTATGAAGAAGACAAGTCTTTTTTAATGTAATTGCTGTTTCTGCCATTTCTTTTCATTTCTTTTCACAACTCAGTGACCTCTAAGACAGTAATTGTAGTTATCTCTTCTCACAGCCCCAGATGAATGAGGGATATTCTTGATAGTGAGATACAGACAGAATTTAATTAACACTGTCATACTTCAGCTAAAGATTTTATAATGGCTCCAAGTATATAGTTAGAAAGTCAGATATGAGATAGAGACTATCACAGTGGGATATATCATTTACATTTAATAAAGCATCTTAAAAATAAAACAAAACTATTCCACTCAAATTAGATTTAGTGCAGAAACCTCAAGAATATGAATTTTAAGTAATGTGGGCTCACAATATAATAGCATGTACAGCTGACATTTTCAGAAAAATTAGTTCAGCCAGTAATAGCATTGAATATGGAAATGGGTTAAGAGCTGTGAAGAGAAATACAATTATTTTTTATTATTTTAAATCACATTGTGTTGTTGGTTGGTTTAGAAATGCAAATCTGCTTTAGGCAGCTTGAAGGAGACACTGCGGAGGACTAAATGTCACTGATATTTGTCTCTTTATAAGACGCTTTAAATAGTAATTGGGGGTTAGTGGAAACAGCTCACTTCTTGAGCTGCGAATAAAAACATTTCCTTTGAAAATGTCTTTGATTTTTAGCTCTATTATTTACGACTACACATTGTAAACAATTTTTAGTAGTAATCTATTTGTATGGGAAAGGCTTTTGGCTCAGAGGCATTTGGAATTGGAAAAATTATAGACAGAATGATGCAATGAGCTCAACTAGCGGGCCTTAAAGGCATACCTAAAAATGAAATTTCGTGTTCACCCAAAAATGAATCATCTTTCATCATTTACTCAACTTAATGTCTTTCAATACCCATATGACTTCTGTTCTTTCATTAAAAACAAAAGGAGTTATTTATAGAAGAATACAAAACATGCTGTTTTCCATACAATAAAAGTGAATAGTGACCACAGCCGTCAAGTAGGATTATCAAGGCAAGATTTTCAGTGAATAACTTACATTTAAATTTACAAACGACTTTTCTAATACTTTTATGTCCTTTTTGGTAGTGGTTGACCGATATGTGTTTTTAAATGGCCGATGCCGATATCCAGAGAGCATGGTGGCCAATATATCACACAATTTAATATAACAAACTAAAAAATTATATATTTTAAATGGGAGATAGCGGTTTCTTCAGATTTCTATTTAGCCATCTAATTTAGTCATTTATTAGCACATGAAGAAATTGTAAATATATTAGGAAGAAGGAAATAACAGTACACACAGTAGTCCAGCAACCATTGATGGCATGTCCACATTAGCGATCGTATTTACTCAAATAATACAGAATCAAACCAATTATACATACAGAGCATCATGAATATGACATTTACTCATAGCGCACGTGACATGCTTTTACCTTTGGCTGCATACAAAAACGCAAGCAGCTGACTTGCTACCTTGCTGCCTAATCAGATAATAGCTTAACTCACAGCTGTTGTGAATGAATGGAACTCTTAAGGAACCTGGTCTCAGTACAGTTTAAAAAGCACCTTATTTTCAACCTACCTCCATACACAGCCTCCGGAGGCAGCATTTTCCTGGTTTCAGATGCAGCTCAATCTCCTGACAGTTTAAACAGCCTGGGTCACCTGCTTGGCTTGTTACGGAGTGACCGTCATGATTTGTGAATCAGAGGAACTTTTGATCCTGATCCAGAATTTTTGATTCTGGCTGATGGAATCCACTCTTCAGGGGAAGATATATTCGTGAGGTTTGTGAATTAAGTCTGTTTAAATGAGATATGCGCATATTTGCAGATGGTATATGATATTAGTTTTATTGATATTTGCATTTTATCATTAGAAAAGAAGGTTAAAAGTTACAGGGAACTGCTGAGGAGAGAGAGGGAGAATGAAACAGGCGAGCACTTTAACATTATGAGCTCAAACGCATCTGTCGCGTCTCTGATATGTGGATAGATAAAATGAGACTATTATTGTAGTAACACAATGGCACGTAACAACAAAAAATGTGACTGGTCGTTTACATTTCTCAGACACTTCATGCAAGCAGGTGATTCTCGGCGTCCTCAAGATACAAATCGGCCAAAGGGGAAAATGTATCGGCCTATGCGATAACTAAAAAAAGTCCGATATCGTCTGATTTATTGCCCTCAGTGATCTATCAGTCGACCACTACTTTTTGGAGCTCGACTGCCACTGGTTCCCATCCACTTTCATAGTATGGAAAAGAACAGCTTGGGCATTGTGCTCTGGTGTTCCATGAAAGTAGACAACAAAGAGTGGAGCTAAATAGAAGGAAATGTTCACAAGTTCTTCAAAGCCCAAATATCCCTCATGAAAGTCTGAGATGGTCGCAAAACAAAGTTTTTACAGTATGGATTTCTTTAGAGGCACACACACTCTCACACTCAAAGAGCAGGATCATGGTAAGTGAATATGTGAATGGCTAATGAAGAGTGAGAGTAGATGGAGGGTGAGAACAGCCTCCCGCTGGTGAACTGGCAAAGCCTTCATAACCTGACAGGGAGATTTCTCAGTGAACATATGCTGCTTCTCTCTCTCTCACACAGTCTCACACACGTATACACTCTGATACGTATTGATGAGATCTAATGTAATAACCACAAAATGAACAACAAAAACTGAAAAAAGAACATGCGTTTTTACCTGTCAATCAGATGTGCATGGTAGTAGGTATAGGTTTATTACTATAGCAACAACAGGCTGCAGGTGTGTTTTATCTCAGAATCATCATTGGTCAGTAGAAAGAAGAAAAATACAGACTGAGACAAAAGAAAACTGTCGTGTTTAATTTTCAATGATAATAAGATGAAGACCCTCACATCAATATTATGTTATAAAATGTTTGGTAAATAAATAAATAAAATGATGAATATTGAACCAATCACAAAATCATAATCCCCATCATATACACCCACTAGATAGAGGTGATGTCTAACATCTACCCTTTCTCCACAGTTCTCTATTCTAAACACTCAAAAGCTCCACATTCACAGTAAAAGCATCCTGCTTCCTCAAAACCTGATCTAACATCTCACTAAATGCTGTAAAACTTTAGCTCAGGGAATTTGCTATATATCAAACACAGATGGGAGCACCACAGGAAAGAAAATATTTGGAAAGGATACAAAATATGCATTGTCTCTATGAATTGTAAACTATGTTTAGTGTAAGTGTAAACAGCTAGTAGATTATGTGCCAAAAACAATCATCTCTATATAGTATGGTTTGACAATTAGAAAAGATGAGGCCAAAATAAAGGGTATGTGTGACGATATGTACACGTGCAAGCAGGGTGCAAATTTAACACTCGCCAAGCACTAAATTATAGTAAAAATTGCCATTGGCATTGAGTAAATAAAACAGTAACATTACAAAACAGTAATGTAAAAAACAGTAAATAAAAACTGCAACAGTACATGGTTTAAGCCATCAGCTTAGTCTGACCATTGCTGATAAAAGTGATCTGCAGGATTCAAATCAAATACATATAAACAGTCTACTTTAGAAAATAACTGTTGCAACTCATACATTATATAAAATATATTTTAAATGTATCTATGGTGCATTTTTTTCTCACCAGAAGTCCATGTGGCACCAAATGGAATATTCAAACATAGAATATTCCTGTCATTAAGCCACCAAAATGAAAATATGAGGAACAAAATCATGATATGACAGGTGAAGTTTCACCAAAAACAGAGACTGACACATCTTGTATATGATGCTGCGAGTGATACGATGACCTGCACTGTTTGTCACATATATGCAACAAAAAACCGCTGAATAATCGTTTGTCACAGAACAAAAACATTTACATTTTCACTAATAAAAAATACTAAATACATTTGGTTGGCTGATGAGTTTTCGAAATTCACCTGCCAATGGCAGGGGTGGCTAACACTAATCTTGGATCCTGTGTAATGATACAGTCTGCTGTACAATTAGAAGACCTCAATACCAGGTCATTTGTTTTTAGTCACACAACTAGAAATTCCATGCTGCTAATTTGAATCACATATATTAAAACCCATAAAATTCAACCTACCTCCAGCCACTGGCCATGGGACTGCATTTTAATGACCACGCAGGGATCAGGCTTGGAGAGAGCATCCCTGTCCAAGATACCTTTGCAGGCTACACGCAGCTCCACTTTAGTCAGACAGGGGCTGTTGAATAGGCCCAAAGAATTGGCTGCAGACTCATAGATGTCGCTCATGTTTTAGGAGATACTTGTGCTGGAAGGAAAAAATAGTACAAGATGAGAGATTACATCTTTAGGCCTATATCTTTCCTCTTTAAAAGCTAAGATAATTTTGTATTCATATCACAAAACAAATAGCATCAAGCTAAAACTATTTATTCACCTGGTTTAAGTAAAAATGCAAATAAAGGTTCTATTTGTATTAATTTTTTGTTACATGACATGAAGATGCATGGTGGATATCAGCATTTTTACAAATATTTGGCAAAGATAAAAATGTGCAATGTGCTATGTAACACCCCATATACTGTATTTTCACTGGGAATGTATTTTAAGCCTGTGTGTTTTTGATGAAACATATGGGAAGCCTTGGAGATACTCATTTATCAAGCTGATATATAGGAACATTTCTAATAGCACAAATGGTCTGGGGTAAATAAAATTACAGTGTAGAGTAGGTGTAGAGAGAGAGAGAGATTTAATATAAATAATGAACGTACATAGTGTACAAATATCAAAGAAAATAAAACATGCAACATTTTTCAAAACTAAATATGTACATTTTCTGAGGAAAATGATTAGTGATTGCCCATTCACAACTGACCACCATGATGCTAGAATGTTCTGAGTGTTTTTGATTTTTAGGAAATTGCTATGCAGTTGATAAGGTGTTCTAAAGTGATTCCTAGGATGTTGCCTACAGGCCTAAGTAAAAAGAGCCCACCCCTATAAGTCTATATGTTAAAAATGACTTAGTCCCTCCTTCAGTGTAAGTCTGTGTATTTTTTTCACCATTTTTATCGTCCAACAAGTGAAAATTGTTAGTCAGGTCACGTAGAAAAGTCATAGTACACCTCACCTCAAATATGTTCGCAAATTGAGATCATGTCAGATACAGAATGTCTGAATTTGCACACCAAAGTAAAAAAGTTAGGGTTGGGGTTTATTCAAATTCTTAAACTTAAAGCTGCACTACATCACTTTGTGCTCTCTACCGACATCTGTGGTTGAAACATAAAATTGAAAGCAATTTGCGTAAGAACACTTTACGTCAGTCGTGTTTTGGCACTGCTCTTCTGGCGGATGAATCTCATGGTTTGAGCTTACCTGGACATCGCCTGAGTGTGTGATCATGACTGGGAGATACTCAGAGCTATTTGTTCGATTTTCGTGTTTATATTATGTTATTCTTTCTAACATTTAAAACTATAATGTTACTAGACGTTAATAGAGACATACAAAACTCATATTCACATATTTTGAATGAATTAATTTTTCACTTATAGCTCTTTTCTGACAATACACTCAAAGCACTTTTACATGGAGAATAGGAGACTCTCCTCAATCACCACCAGTCACCAGTATATTTTAATACTCTATGTTTTAACCCAGTTGATAATGCAAGTAATACCGTAATACTACAGTAGTATGTCTATGTACTGCACACAATAACATTCATGTTAACATAAAACGAGGATTCTATAATTATGGGGATGAAATATACTTTATAAATCATGTAAAATAATATGGCAAAATATGCAATATAAAAATGACAATAATATGTTAAATTAATAGTTTATTTAGCAGTAAAGTTATAAAAGACAGATGGTTACACACTAAACAAAAATAACATGTACATCGCTTTGTTATGAAATCGGTACATTTTAAACAACTTGAGATGATTAGACATTTCATGGGGAACTACCTTGTAGTAACTTGTACCAGTACTCGTAGTGGCTTTTAAACAGACTTGTAAACAGACAATAAAAGGACAATAAGTGATCACTTGTGCATTTATATGACTGGGGCAAAATAAATAAGAAAACAGCACACACACTCTCAGGGAACCTGGAAACTACAGCAATGTTATAAAATACTAAGAAGTCGTAAATATTAGTAGGCCTACAAATGTTCCAGTAACTTCACCGGACAATGTAGACACATCGCCGCAGTCAGTTAACATGAATACTGTTCGATTCATACAAGCATGACAAGCAATATCATCTTCAACGACTCTACCAGACCACATTTCCAAGCATTAAAGTAAAAACTTTGCCAAACTAATGACAGATAAACATCCATCCACTCTGTAGAGATGCTGTCCTGAACTGTGTGAAAGTAAGTGTTTTTCAGTTCTAAGAACGCAGAGAACAGACTATTCTTATGAAGACCAGTCTTCCCAAGCTACCTTGGAAGAACGAACTCGGAAGCACAGAAGGATGTGGAGCGCATCTATTGCGAGCTCTGACAGCTCAAAAATACAACTAGTTTAAGGACATGTGCAGCTTTAAAAGAGTAATTTACTCACATGTTGTTCCAAACCCATATGGCTCTCTTTTTTCCGTGGAACACAAAAGGAGATGATAGGCAGAATGTGTCTGTCACCATTTACTTTCATTGTATGGAAAAAATATTCTGATGACGGAATGGACATATTTGGGTGAACTATCCCTTTAAGCATGATTCATTGTTATAATGATGCTTGGCTTTACATCTTTATTAATTAGCCCCCCTCTATACAGTAGGTCTGGCCTATGGGAGCTGAACTGTAAAAGAGAACAACTCATTCAAAGGATAATTCTCAGCTAAAGCAAAGTAATCCATCACTCCCACTGTATCCACTGACAGGTGACAGCCTCGTACATTATAGGTCAGCAGCGATAATAGAGAGGTGAGCAGTTCTCTTTCAGTGTGCAAACTTTGCTGGCTGATGCACCTCTCAATTCTGTTGGCTGAGGATGGCGGAACACATACGTCATTAGTCTTTCATCCTCTGGTTGCTATTTTTGCCACTTGAGTGTTTTCGCTGCCAGTTTCACCTCTATTTCTGTCTCTGTTAATGATGCTCACAGAGCCTCTTCATTCAGAGGCATGTTTACAGCAGGAGCACAATCCTAAAGACCTGGAGAAATCATCAATGTGTAATTTGAGCTAATTATATCTGTTCAAAACGCTTGAACTGATTAAACCCCTTCTGATTGGCTTGAAAAGCTAAAATGGAATGCTGTTTTGAAATGCAAACTCTAAACATTGTAAATAATATACAGAAAGAAAACAAATGTTAGTGAATATGTTCATGGTTTTAAATCAATAAGCCATATGAAGCTTTGCATAATGACTAAAAACTCCCCTACACATTGTAAAAGCACTGTTTTAAAAAAAATCACAGATTTTATTTATAGCCATTTTGCTTTAATAAAATTACACCATTTTATAAAAGACAAATGACCATATAAAAGGCGTGATATGATAAATAATATTACAATATTGTAGGCTATAAATACTGTAAAATACTGTACAACTGCCCTTGTTGTGAAAACATGAGCTCCTGAAGTAATAGCATATAGGCCTATAATGAATATACTGAATATACGGATATAGTGATTAATCTCATGCATAAATAGGATCAGTCTGAGTGAGGTAATTAACTACACCAAAGCGGTTAATTTTGCCGATGTTCAGCTCACGCAGCTCAAGCATGGAAATCTCCAACATACTGGATGCGTATCTAATATCTTCTATAAACATGATGTCTCTTCTTCTATTTAAATATCTTGCATTGTTAATATTTTTGTCCACAGGATGCTTAATTAAAATCCTTTTATTATTGTCATGATGCGTCTTTTTCCCCCACTGTAGTTTACTTGTGCGTTCTAAACCCAGAAATGTGAAAAGAGTCCATATAATTTATTATCCTAACTTTGGGAGTTTGTGGTTGACAAGAAACATAGCAACATGGTGCATAAATACAGAATGTGTGGTCACATGTGGTTATAGTCATTTTAAATGACTAAACTAACCAGAATCTATCCTGTATGTCAGAATATGTTGAATAGAAAAAATTAAAAATACAAATAAAATAAAAGTGTTCTATAAAGCAACGCCTCAGAAATCTCCCCTGATACATGCTGGAAGCATGCCCAAATAAAGGCAGTTAGATATGACCTCAATAGAGGGCTATAACCTAAAATTTATTTTTATTTTATTTCATCAGGCCACTAGGGACCTGCTCCATTGCCTCATTCCTCTCTGCACTCTGACTGTACACTAGGAAGCTCAGAGCCATCAAATAAAACTCCATTAATGTCTAATGGCAGCAGTTATTGGTTCCCTATGGCTTTAAACAACTTTCCTTTATAAATGTCCCTGATCCCGATTCATCAGTGCACATGAAAGAAAAATAAATTCATGTCTTTTTAATAATCTTTCATCAAAATGCAATAGCTTCGTTGGAGTCGTGGCCTAGCATTTAGCCCACATGTTGACACATTGAACACTTATGAGTGAGTTTGAATCTGGCTTGACATTTAATAAATCCCTTCTTTCTCCCATTTTCTTTACCTGGGATTTCTTGTAATTTTGCTATACTATGAATAAAAATAGCAAAAAGACAAAAAAACATAATTACTTGCGTCACCTCACTTCACTTAACTATTAACAAATAATATCACAGCAAACATCTTTCACTTAAACACAAATTCCCATCCTACATCATTTCCTCTTTAAGTCACTTTTAAAGTTAAATGTGTTGCTAATGAATGATAAGTATGAGCACACAAACCACTGACATCATTTATTACAGGGCTCTCTGCAATACCTGATTTTGATTGGTCAATCGTAGCATTCCATGGTAATTTGGATGTATCCACAGTTCTCTTACGAGAGGTTCTCTCGTATTGTGTAAGCTAGCTTACGCTACGGGAAAGATTCATCTTTTCTGAGATACTGAAGCCAAAAAATTATCCTTAATTTTGTATCCATTGTCAACGCAGTGCAGCAGCTGCATACCTAGAGCGGGCTAGCTAGCGAGCTCATTGGTTGCTCTGCGGCAACTGCTGCAACCTATAGACGAACTTGAGTGAACTTCGCGTCCAATGACGACGCCAGCGCCGTCACTGTATCAAAGCCCGCCAGAATGGGCGTGGCTAGAGTGCATATAAGCGTAAGTTTGTAGGCTGGAACCCTGATTTTCATCTATTCAGCGAAGCTCTTCGCATCTCTGAACTGCAGAAGCCGCGTCGCCGTTCGAGGGGCATCTAGCAAGCTTGGACAGCGCTCGAAGAAGCCGGCCGTCTTCGCCACCTTCAGCCATCCTGCGAGCTACGCCATCCGGCAACGTATCCTTTTTAGAGCAAGCTAGTTCTTCAGCGAACTTCACAAAAAGAGCAGCGAGCGTCTTTTTAAAGATGCCTCGCACCACCTGCGCCTCATGCCGCGCCCCTCTCAGCGCCGGAGACCGCCACCTCATCTGCGCTCTCTGCCTGGGATTGGAACATGCAGAGCTCGCCCTGCTGACTGGCGGATGCGACCTCTGCGAGGAGCTTCGATGTCGACCCTGCGAGATCGACTGGAAGCACTCAAAACCGAAGCCGCCGCGCCGCCTTTCGTTTCGCCGCGCAGAAAGAAGGGCCGCTCCCAAAGGCTGCCGGAACCGGTGTTAGAAGCGACTACCTCGCCGGAGCCTCTCCCTCGAGCCTCGCTTTCACCCTCCCGCCCCCGGGACGCCGCAGTTGCCGCCGAGCGGCCGCACTGTTGCCATCTCGGATGACGAGGCGGAGGATAAGGGCTGCTGTTCCATCATGGCTTCGGACAGCGAGGAGTGGTCAGGCTCCCAAGCCTCCTCCTCGCCCCAGGAATCCAGCAGGACCCGCGCCGGAGTCGAGGAAGAATTAACGCGCCTCCTCACACAGGCCGTCGACCGCCTCGGGCTCGAGTGGTCACCGCCCTCTGAGCAGGCTCCCAACAGACTCGACGGCTGCTTTCTTCAGAGCCGAAAGGGCCGCTCCCTTCCTGCCGGAACTCCATGCCGAGCTCTCTAAATCGTGAACGCGCCTCTCTCGGCCAGGAACCGATCACATGTCTCCACCTCTCTCGCTTCGGTGGACGGCGCCACCGAGAGGGGCTACTCTTCCATCCCCCGGTCGAGGATTCGGTAGCAGCACACCTTTGCCCGCCCTCCGCGAGATGGCGGTCTAAGCCAGTGCTCCCGTCTAAGGCCTGCAGAACTACTTCCGCCTGTGTTGGCCGCGCCTATGCCGCTGCCGGCCAAGCCGCATCTGCTCTGCATTCCATGGCCGTTTTACAGATCCTCCAAGCGGACCTCCTTCGAGAGTGGGATGAGAAAGGCAGGCACCCAGAGGCTGTCACAGATCTAAGGAGCGCAACGGATCTCTCCCTTTGCGCCACCAAAGCTGCAGCTCAAGCCTAGGGAAGTGCATGGCCGCGCTGACTGTGACCGAGAGACACCTATGGCTAACGCTAGCCGACATGGGAGACGCTGAATGCTCCACGTTCCTCAACGCGCCGCTCTCTCCGTCCGGTCTCTTCGGTTCCGCGGTGAGTGGCATTGTTGTCCGTTTCTCGGAAGTCCAGAAAGCCACCCAAGCCATGAATCTCTTCCTGCCTCGTCGCGCTAGCTCCTCTGCAGGCTGCCCACGTGACCAGCCTCCTGCACGAGCCTCTTCACAGCGCCCAGCTCAGCAAAGCCAGACTTCTCAGCGTCGACAGAGCGGCCGCCCTAGAACGCGCTCAGACAGCCGCTGCAGACCGCCGCCCCCCCCGCGGGCCTCGGCCTAAGATTGCGCTGAAACCTGAGCAACCGAAGTCCCCCTAGCTTTGTTGAGGAAACGACGGATCAGTCCCGCCATGGCCTAACCACCGTCAAAGCTTCGCCCCCTGTCAGTCCCCTTCTCTCAGGCTACTGCAGTGGTGGATTCAGCAGCCAACAAGCCGGTGATACTGCCCGCTTGCCTGTACTCAAATGCCGTTTTCACGGCGACCCAAAGAAATCTTGTAAAAAAGCAAACATGCCTTATGTGTAGAAAATGTGCCCACAATCCAGTGTTCACCCCTACACACAAGCATTACACTTCCCGTGTCCCTATCAGAGCCCACTCACATAAAGCGGGCACAGCCAGCTCGAGTGTTAGAGTCAATAAACGTGCCCACGAATCCGTGCGCGCGCCCCTTCTCTGCCCGCTCTGTCACACGGCCAGCAAACACCTCTCTGTATGTAAGTCCCATGCCCGTGACTATGCTTGCGCATCACTTCACAGATGTGACTCTTTCCCCATTCACCTCAATCGGGAAGTCACTCACAGAACAGCCTGTCCCTGCTGTCTGTGAGCAGTCATGCATAAGCACAGTAAGCACGCTCACACATTCTGTTCCGCTCGCTGTGTGCGGCAATCAGGGCGACTTGGCCGTTCATCCTCTAGCGTTACGCTTCAAAGCGTGGAAAGCTATCCCAGGGATATCCAAATGGGTGTTAAGCACAATAAAACAGGGCTATTTGCTACAGTTCGATCGCCGCCCTCCCCGCTTCAGAGCGCGGCTCAAAACTACTGTGAACATGGAAGCAGCCTGCATGCTTTGTTCAGAAATAGCAAAACTTCTGTGCAAAAGGGCCATAGAGAGAGTACCACCTTCTCTGAGCGAGTCAGGGTTTTACAGCCGTTATTTTCTTGTCCCCAAGAAAGACGGCGGCCTCAGACCAATATTAGATCTCAGGGTTTTGAACAAGGTGCTTGCAAAAAGACCGTTCAAAATGCTTACAATCAGGAAACTCCTCGCGCATGTGCGCCAGGGGGACTGGTTTATTTCTCTCGATCTGAAAGATGCCTACTTTCAGATTCAGATAAATCCCGTCACAGGCCATTCTTGAGATTACGCCTTCGACGGCCAGGTTTATCAATACACCGTCCTTCCGTTAGGCCTGTCTTTAGCACCCCGTACTTTCACGAAGTGCATGGATGTGGCGCTCACACCCCTGCGGAGTCAGGGCTTGCGAATTCTGAACTATTTGGACGAATGGCTGATTTTGGCACAGTCACATACGGAGCTTCTGTCTCACAGGACAGTTCTCCTCAGTCATCTGAACAGTTTGGGTCTTGCAGTCAATTGGACCAAGAGCTCACTACAGCCCAGTCAGGCAATTTCCTTCCTTGGAATAGAACTAGACTCCATGGCGATGACGGCTCGCTTATCTACACAGCGCGTGCGCCGTGTTCAGCGACTAGCCGCGTCCTTTCAGATGAACAGCCTCACGCCTCTGAAAAAATTTCAGAGAATGCTAGGTTACATGGCCTCAGCAGCAGCAGTACTTCAGCTGGGTTTACTGTGCATGCGCCCGCTTCAGCATTGGCTAAACACCCTCGCGTCTCGCCGGGCTTGGGCCACGGGCCGCCAGCCGATTAGAGTGACTCAGACCTGTATCTCAGCTCTGCAGCCCGTGGCAGTGGCCGAATGGTATCAGCGGGGAGTGACGATGGGAGCTGTATCTCGCCGAAAAGTCATCTCGACAGACGCGTCCAACACGGGTTGGGGCGCGGTCTGCGAGGGCTCTCCGGCTTTTGGCCTATGGTCAGTTCAGGAAAAGCTCCTTCACATAAATTGTCTTGAAATGATAGCGGTCGAGTACGCGCTCGTGCGCTTCCTCCCGGTCATTCAGGGTCACCACGTCCTGGTCCGTTCGGACAACAGATCTGTGGTATCCTATCTAAACCGTCAGGGCGGTGTCAGATCCAGGAACCTCTTCCATCTGACAAAACGCATACTGAATTGGTCCCAGTGCCACCTGCGCTTGCTGAGGGCGACGCACGTGCCAGGCCACCTGAACGACGGCCCAGACAGACTGTCCAGAGACAATATTTCCCCAGGGGAATGGTCCCTGCACGCTCAAACAGTCCAGAAGTTATGGAGCATATTCGGCAGAGCAGAGATAGACCTCTTTGCGTCAGAAGAGAACTCTCACTGCCCAGTATTTTTCTCGAGCGAGGGCAGCTGGCCCAGGACTGGCCCAACCGCCCGCTCAACGCCTTCCCTCCCGTCTCGCTATTGCCACAGGTAATGCAGAGGATCATGGAAAAGCGTCACTCGGTGCTCCTCATAGCCCCGAGCTGGGAGAATCAGACATGGTTCCCGGAGCTTACGCAGCTGTCACTGATAGCCCCGTGGCCCATTCCAGTGAGAACAGATCTCCTCTCTCAAGCTCGCGGCACGATCTGGCATCCCCACCCAGAGCGCTGGGCACTGCACGCGTGGGTGATCAACGACTACCCGTCGCTTTGCCAGGAGTAATAAACACTATCATACACGCTAGAGCCCCTTCCACGAGAAGACTCTATGCGTCCAAATGGTCTGTGTTTTCAAAATGGTGCACCAACAGAGACCTGGACCCACGGACATGTGGGGTGTCGTCGCTGCTCGTGTTTTTACAAGAGCTGCTGGATAAGGGCAGATCCCCATCCACGCTCAAAGTGTACGTGGCGGCCGTCGCGGCGTTCGCTGAACCCCTGCACGGCCAGTCACTGGGAAAAACGAGCTGGTCATCCGCTTCCTCAGGGAGCTAGAAGGATAAACCCCGCGCCCCCATCGGTTCCTATATGGGATCTTTCCGTAGTTCTCGAAGCTATGAAAGCCCCCCTTTCGAACTGCTTCAATCCGTGGATTTGAAACACCTTTCACTCAAAACCGTTTTTCTAACTGCCCTGTCATCAGTTAAACGTGTGGGAGACCTTCACGCGCTGTTTGTCAGCGCTGCGTGTCTTGAGTTTGGACCAAATGACTCCAAGGTCATTTTAAAGCCTAGACACGGCTATGTCCCCAAGGTGATCGGTACTCCTTTCAGAGTACAAATTATTTCCCTATCGGCGCTGCCAGCATCCGATAGCGAACGCGACGCCAATCTCCTTTGACCAGTCAGAGCACTGAGATTGTATACTGCGCGCTCCGCCTCTTTCAGACGCTCTGAGCAGCTTTTCGTTTCGTTCGGAGGGCGCACCAAAGGTTTCGCCGCCTCGAAACAGACACTGTCTAGATGGATAGTGGACGCTATTGCTGCCGCGTACGCATCAAAAGATCTACCATGCCCGTTAGGCATTACGGCTCACTCCACTAGAGGCATGGCCTCCTCGTGGGCATGGTCCAGCGGGATTTCCATTCACGACATATGTGTGGCAGCGGGCTGGGCTTCCCCCTCCACCTTTGTCAGATTTTACAATCTGGAAGTGCCCGCCCTGCAGGCAAAACTACTAGCGGTTTAATACGCTACAGCTCCTCTGGTGAGCTGCACTGATGGGACACATTCCACACAGACCGGCACCGCCGCTCTGTCTTTCCCTTCCCACTATGTGCTTATGTATTACACACACACTGGCCCGCACTCTTGCCGGCCAAATATTATTCCCCACTCACAAGGGCTCCCCGGGTCCCCCACCCCTGGGGCTCATGCAGTGGATGCTTGGCGCCGCGGCGTTGACAGTGGGTTCCCGTAGCGTAAGCTAGCTTACGCAATACGAGAGAACCTCTCATAAGAGGACGAATCTGTTACCTAACGTAACCTCGGTTCTCTCTAGATGAGGGAACGAGTATTGCGTAGCCAGCCATGCTCGCGCCACGAGCGATTTTCGCTTCATTCAATGAAAACCAGGGTTTCAGCCTACGAACTTACGCTTATATGCACTCTAGCCACGCCCATTCTGGCGGGCTTTGATACAGTGACGGCGCGGGCGCCTGTCATTGGACGTGAGTTCACTCAAGTTCGTCTATAGGCTGCAGCAGTTGCCGCAGAGCAACGAATGAGCTCGCTAGCTAGCCCGCTCTAGGTATGCAGCTGCTGCACTGCGTTGACAATGGATACAAAATTAAGGATAATTTTTTGGCTTCAATATCTCAGAAAAGATGAATCTTTCCCGTAGAGTAAGCTAGCTTACGCAATACTCGTTCCCTCATCTAGAGAGAACCGAGGTTACGTTATGTAACCGATTCGTTTTCCTGAATAACCACTGGGTGGTGCCATGATGATTCTAAGTGCCTGTTTTCTTTTTCTGGTCTCGAGATGCACTTTAAAAACTACCAAAACGAGTGATCCAAACCGAAAACTACAACCATTTAAAATGTATTTCAAGGTCAACTCGTGCAGTTGTTGGCTGTCATAACAGAATAATGAATTATATCAATGTAGCTAACCTCAGACCACTGTCTATAAAAATCTGTCATCTCGAATCTGTGAAGTATCGGCATGTTTTTTGGACAATTGTAATATTGACAAGCTTGACAAGAACAAAATTAAAATCGTGGAACACTTCTGCGTCCAGGAAAAAGGTGGATAGTTTTATTTCTCTCATATCACTCCACTGTCTTTTTCTTTTACAAATCAGTATTTACAAGCCAAATAATTCATTTAATTGGCAAGCAGTTATGCCATAAGTGGGATTGAGTACAGTCATCTGGTCATTATGGTCAAATATACCCCTTTAGGGTGATACAAGACATGCTAAAAGCTCTGATCACCCTGGAATACTTGACACGATTCATCAATGGCGCCATCCAGCGGTCAGATATTGCTCTGTAACAACCGCACAGCTGGAGATTAAGATGTATCAGACCGCACATCATTGTTCTGAAAGCTGTCTCTCCTGCTTCTCGGCTCACTTTGCGATCTCTACAAGTAAGCTAGTAAAATAATTTCAACTCAAATTAATGTTTAATTTGCATTTATTTATTTATTTGGCAAGTAGTCTTGTAATAGGCTGAATAATGAGGAGTCAGACGGTCAATGTAAAAAGTAAACACCAACAGAACTCGGAGGTTGATTTCAGCTGTTCAGTGATTTATTTCTTCTCACATAATTACATAATTTCAGAGCAAATCAATGTTTCATGTGCTCCTCTTTAAATGTATTAATTAGGAATGTAGTCTTGTAATAGGCTGAATATTGTGGAGTCAGATGGTCATTTTTACAAAGTAAAAAAAGAACTCCGGAGGTTGATTTCAGCTGTTCGGCAATTTCTTTGTTCTCAAATTACATAATTTGTGCATAAGTTACAAATCAATATTTGATGTCCATGTATTTATTTATTTGGTTAGTAGCCCTTCAGGGTGATAACTCTGTCAGGGTTTATTGTGGGATAACAACCGGCTGACTGTACATGATCCCTTAAGTATTATATTATATATGAATCTAATACCAAAACATTTCTTGGTACATATTGATACAGTTATCTTACTTATTATCTGTGGCAGACGAGAGGAAAGGCACTGACACTTGGTGTCCCTAATGGCTGCTGGCACATGCTAGGAATGCATGTAGTGTTAAAGCTCTCTTTATAAATGCTGTAAAGTGTCAGTCTCGAGAGAACCGTCACACGGGTGGAGTGCTGAGCTGGAGCTGATGGGACAGCACTGCTGTGACAGACTCCACCTGTACAGTAAATGAGTCTCCTCTGCTGCATGTTGGACTGAAAGAGAAACAGAGGAACTCCCTGAGACAGCATGCAATTAAAGACAGGGATGCTGTCCAGCAATCTGTCATCCTTGTTTTTTAATAACTCTCTGCTTTCCATAACTAGTGGATGTGTCACCAATACAGTTTCCCTCATACATGTATACTAGATTTCTGCTTGGGCAGATTTCCATTTGTATGTCAGGTTATAACATATATACTTATTAGTTCACAAATGTCTCCAATAACACCCTCAATGGATTGGCCATTGTCATTGCGCTTACTTGGGTGCAAATTTTACCCTAAATATAGCTGATATTAATTTCATTTATTTACTAAAATACAATATGTTTTATTATTTTAGAGCAGAGCAAAACTAGAAACATATTAGAAACTTATCTTATTCACTATATGCAGGAGTTTTCAAGCTGGGGTCCGGAGACTCCCACTGGGATGCAAGGGGGTTCTAGGGCCAAAGTAAAAAATTAAAACTAGAAAAAAAACATGCAACCAGGCACAGGTTTCTAGGTGAAATGATGCCAAATGCTAGTTGCATTTTTAATTGTAAATTCTGTAATGCATATTTTATATACCCAACATTCTACCCCAAACACCAACCCTAAACCTAATAGTAAGGGTAGTGAAAATGTATTTGTTTGTTTGTTTTTTGTGTAAACACAATTACTTGCTGGTTCCAAAGGGACCAGAACCCAAGTCTTGGAGGTTAAACCATCATATTTGCTTCAGTGCAAAAACATCTGATGGGGCAGATGGCACTTTCAGTAATTGGACGGTTGATTTCAGGGTACATAAACTTTCTGAAGCAACATGTCCATTTATCCTGTGATCATGTTTGCTTTTTAAGATTTTAATCATTTCCATTACTCATTTAGGCCTGGAAATCACTTTATTATTTCCTGGTTTTCAAATGGTCCTATAAGTGGTTTTTGAAAACAGGAAAAAGCTGGATATTTGCACACTGTTTCTTTGGAATTAACCAAGAAATCCTTAAATTTCTAGTCCAGAATCCCTCCAGTTCCACCAGTTATCCATTCACTTTGCCAGAACCACAGCACCATCATCTCAAACTGTTTTACATCACGGCTCTGATCCCTCTAAGCTGCCAACATAAAGCCCACCAACAAACAAACGGAGAGAGACTAACTGCATAGCTATTCAGTTTTCAGTTGTAAGATGAAGAGCAAAACACTGCCTGGAAAATCCTTTTAGCTCTTAAGAATATTAGTTAAACTCAGAGAAGATATCAGAATTAACCTGTACCCAAAAATCTTAAGGCATTTAGCAGATTTACTTATCTGAAGTGAGGTAAAGAGTGCTTTCATTTTCATGTGTGAAACTGCCATGGTAAACAGGTGGCAGCAAACCAATTCTGAATGGTGATATTGCAAGCTGTAGCAGAAATAACCCATGACTTGAAAAGTATTTTACAAGCAATTACCTGGCAGCAACACATTCCACATGCTTGTTATGCAATTAAAATATCAAGACTAGAGTTACAAATAAACAAACAAAAACTATGTATAAAATGCTAGCTTGGTAATAGCTATGCAGTAAGTTATGTAGTCTATTCGGATAATTGCTAAAGCTAGATAGTGTGTTGTTCAGTTTGACAGGTAATGTCAACAACCTGCCTCTTATCCCGTCATGTGTTACTAATAGAGGTCTTTCCTCCAGAAGCTGCCATAGAACTTGGTTATTTTGACAGATATATTTTGCTTGTGAGTTCAAAATCATCTAGTGTAAACAAAAGGCAGCTTTTGCCTGCCAAAACCTTTCCTTGTACCCTTATGTCATACAGAGTGCCTCTACAGTGGGCAGTCAGCATGAATATATCCCATCTCCCCCAAGACTCCAAAAGGTTCTTCCAGCAGAACTACAGCAGACTGCATGACTGCTAAGGCTGGAAATCACCAACAATATCACAATACGATAAGATAAGCATCAAGATACAGAGGCCACTGTACAATATGTATCACAATTCATTTCTGAATTTCTCCTGTGCATAATTTAGTATAACAGTTGTTTATAGTAAACCATATAACAGTTTCAGCACAACATATTATTTTGTGCTTTTCAAAACACAATAAGGTCCATAAAGATAAGAAAAGAAAAATAAATATTTCTGATAAGCAAATTAAGCAAATTACTTTTACTGGCCCTTTCTTCTTTCTGCTTTTAAATGGTCATGAACCCCCAAAACACATTTCTTGAGATGTTAACAGATGGTGGCACATCACTGCAAATAAAGATAGCACTCATTATGTTTATTTTTAAGGGGAAAGTGGTTATATTTTCATTATATGTTCTTCCGTTTTCAAAACGAACGTTGAAGCAAAGTCACAAAAAATAGATAGATGTGTAAACTCGGAGTTATGAATGGTAGCACTGCCTCATGCATGAGCTAGCATTATAGCCACAGCAGAGAATTTAAACTCATGGACATTGCAGCTCTTCCAGGCAGGGACGAGACTTCAACAGCTCTCAGAGAAGAGACATGAAATCTGACTTTTACACTAAATACCATAATAGGATCTAAATAACTCCACAAAACAGACCATAGTCCATAACCGGACCAACACAATACTGCAGTTGTGCTACTCGCACTGTAAACACGCTGGTTATGAAGGAGGGCTGTTAGATGGAGCGCTGATTCCATTGCTCATTCTCCTTGTGTCAGATCACTGACATGATAAGATTGAAATCACACATCAGAATGGACTAGAGTCCAGAACTGCACAGAAGCGAGCATGTTTGTTGGCCGGCTGCTGTCGCACTCCAAACATGAAGCAGTCGTGTGCTCCATGTGTATTTTGGGAGGCTGTTCTGTTTAGATGGCGCCAATTGACCCTTTGCTAAGAACTGCTTTTAAAACGTGTCTTAGCAACGATTGGCCCGCCACCATTACTCTGACAAGCGTTTGCCTTTTTACAATGACAGCCTATGGGAGTAATGTGTGTTTGTAAATTAAATGTAATTAATAAAAAAAAAAAAAAAAACTTGCAAAAGTGATACGAGGAAACTAGAGAGGATACACGCAGTGATTTTTCTTTCTTTTTTAAAAAATCTTTAAATAAATATTGAGAAGAGCATGCAATTGATTGAAATTTGTCATTCATCATTCCCTAATTAGTGTGAATAACATCAGCGAGGACACCTGCATTTCCTCCAAGGAAAATTAAAGCTAACAACTTAATATTAATTCATTTACATATTGATTCAGGTCTAAGTAAAGGTGATGGTAAATAAAAAGTTCACAGCATCAAAATGTGTGTGTTTCAGGGAATGAGGAAGCGGGAGACAGCATTCTCAGTCAAAATAACTCAAAGTTTTATTAACAAAGACTTCGCTTTTCAGTGGCTTCTTAAGATCACACACACACACACACACACACACACACACACACACACACACACACAGGATCAAACTCGGCTCACTCTTCCCTCCGGGCTTCACATCTCTCCTTTTATCTCCCCAACGCTGCTCACTGAAACAGCTGTTAGGGAAATTTTACACAGGTGCGAGTATTTACAATTCATTTCTCCTGGACTTGCTTTCAATTCACAAACCAGCACTCGGCCACACCCCCCTTCCACATACCCCCACTGCCCGACACAGGCTGGGGAGCCGTGTGGCCTGCTACTCACCTCCCCCCCCCCCATTCCTGGACAGGAAATTTGCAACACCATCTGTGTCCCCCCGGCCTGTAGATCACCTCGATCTCAAAAGGCTGGAGTGCCAGATACCAACGGGTGAGCCACGCATTGGTATCCTTCATGCAGTGGAGCCACTGGAGAGGGGCATGGTTCAAACAGAGGGTGAAGGCTTGTCCCAGCAAATAGTATTGGAGTGTGAGGACCACCCATTTGATCGCCAAGCATTCTCTAAATTGTGCTGTACTGAGTCTCCCTAACCGGGAGCTTGCGACTTATGTAGAGCACAAGGCATTCCTCCCCCTCCACCCTCTGAGACCACACGGCCAACCCTCTATCTGATGCATCTGTCTGTAAAATAAAAGGGAGAGAGAAGTCAGGAGCATGTTACAATGGTCCACCACACAGCGTGGCCTTTACTTTCATAAAAACATGTTGACACAGCTCCATCCACTGGATTGGGTCTGGTTCCCCCTTTTTCGTGAGATCAGTTGGCAGGCTGATGACGGTTGAATAGGTAGGTACAAACATTCTATAATAGTCAGCCAGCCAGCTCCAGGAACTGTCTCACCTCCTTTTTGGTCTTAGGTCTCGGACAGGCTGCAATTGGTTTTATCAATTTGGGGCCGCACCTGCCAGTAGCCCAAGGTGAAGCCCAGATACCGTACTTCCACCCATCCAATTGCACACTTCTTAGGGTTTGCGTTGTAAGTCCTGCCCATCTCAGTGACTTCAAGACAGCTCTTAGATGTTGAATGTGCCGCTGCTAATCATTACTATAAATAATAATGTCATCAAGATAAGCAGTGGCATATGCAGAGTGGGGGTGGAGAATTCTATCCTTGAGGTGCTGAGACGTGGAAGGGCCTCAAGCAAACTGAAAGGAAGGGTGACAAATTGGTGTAAAATGCTGTTTTTTCTCAGGACATGGGAGTTAAGGGAATCTGCCAATCTCCCTTTATCAAATCCAGTGTCGTATAAAAGTGAGCCGCACCTAACCAATAGAGCAGTTTGTCAATGCAAGGCATTAGGTACACTAATGTATCAAATTTAGACACAGCATTGACTTTTCTATAATCCACACAGAACCAAACCGAGCCGTCCCTCTTCGAAACCAGCACCATCTGGCCGGCCCAGTCACTGTGGGATTCTTCTATTTCCCCCATATCTAGCATGACCTTTAATTCTTCCGAACCACTTTTCTTCATAAGTGACTCTACAATAGTTCAATACAATGTTCAGGTAATAGGTTGGGATGTCTCCTGGGGTCATATCAATATGGTGCTCTATGAGATTCGTACAGCCAGGAAGAAAAGAGAACACGTCGGAGAATTCTCCTTGCAACCTGGCAACCTCCATGACTTGTGACAGTGAAAAGTGATCACTGCAAGTGACCAGGGTGAGTCGATCGGTGGCTTTTAAATTGACCTCCAGTCTGAGCTCCTACATCTCTGGAACCACTGACACCAACATCACGGGGACCTCCTCCCTTCATGGTTTTAGGAGAGTGAGGTGGTAAATCTGACGTGCTCTGCCTCTATCCATTCGTTTAACCTCATAATTGACTTCCCTGACTCGTCGTGTGACCTCAAAGGGTCCTTTCCTCTTGGCGAGTAATTTAGTGCTTGATGTGGGAAGCAATACAAGGACTTTATTTTCCGATGTAAATTCCTGTAGCCGAGTACCCCTATTATACAGCCGGCTTTGTTGTTCTTGAGCCCGGAGCAAATTCTCTTGTGTTAATTGCCCCAGTGTGTGGAGTTTTGCTCTCAGGTCCAGAACGTATTGAATTTCATTTTTTCTATTTGAATTGAATAAAGAAGGACACTAAAGTGTAATCGTGAACATCCCCATGCACACACCTCACCTACACCTGTCGTGCTGCATCCAAAGCATCACCTGGATGCCCAATGTCCCGGGTTTTTGGCACCACTGTAACAAATCCCTTTAAGTTTTAGGGAAGCGGGAGACAGAATTCTCAGTTCAAATGACTCAAAGTTTTATTAACAAAGACTTCTAACTATCTCACACACACAGGATCAAACTCGGCTCTCTCTCCTCTTCGGGCTTCTGGTCTCCCCTTTTATCTCCCCAATGCCACTCACTGAAAAACAGAACAGCTGTTAAGGAAATTATACACTGATGCGAGTCCTTACCACTCATTTCTCCTGGCCTCGCCCAAAAGCACCACAAGGGGAAGTTGTCCACGGAGTGTAAATGTAAAATAAATAAAAATATAATAAACACAGATGTTCAGAATAATAGAAAACTAGAGCCTGACCGATATGGGATTTTTGAGACCGACACTTATTTTATAAGGGGAAAATTCATAAATTAATAAAAATGAATAAAAAAGAATAAATAAAAATTATAGTTAAAATTCAGTACTGTATGTTTAGTATCAGTCAATGGCTGACCATTTAAATAAAGAGTAAATTAAAATTATAGCTAACTAAAATTAATAACTGTATGTTTAATATCAGTCAATGGCTGACCCTTTAAATAAAGATTAAAAAAGGTCTCCTAAACAACCAAATTGGCTCGGTTGCTAGGGAGGGTAGAGTCAAATGGGGTATCCTCCTCGTGGTCGCTATAATGTGGTTCGCTCTCGGTGGGGCACATGGCGAGTTGTGCATGGATGCCGCGGTAACACGCTCAACAAGCCACGTGATAAGATGCGTGGGTTGATGGTCTCAGACGCGGAGGCAACTAAGATTCGTCCTCCACCACCTGGATTGAGGCGAGTCACTACGCCACCACGAGGACTTAAAATACATTGGGAATTGGGCATTCCAAATTGGGGACAAAAAAAATAGCTAAATAAACATCAAATACTGGCTTTTTTAATACTGCCAGTCAATTAGGGGCAGGTTGTCCCTCACACACAGGGGGACAAGGTTACTGGGGAATGTCACTGTTGTAACCTCCGTTTCCTGAAGGAGGGAACGAGACGTTGTATCCCTTCTGCCACGGCAATACTGTCCTACCACTGTAAAGGCCGTACCTTATTCTCGGCTCCTCAGTGCAATATCCTGACTGACAGACGCACACCTACTTCACTTTATACCATATGTCCGGGGGCAGGACATGCAAATTCTGTCTGCCAATTTCTCATTGGCCTTTTCTCAAGTTCAGAGGCACGTGAGGCTCCCAAGGAATACCCCTTGTGTCGACACACGTCTCATTCCCTCCTTCGTACAACAGTAACCATGAAGATTTCACTCTTTAACTTTTGTCCCATGACTAATAAATATACAGCCCCAAACTCTTTTCTTTTCATCTCCACTCATAATGTGAGGTTCACCCATTTCTGTCTGTTGTGTGTGTTTTTGGAAGTAGTCCCTTTTAATTACATATTAAATTAATTCTCTCATAGAGTCCCAGCTAATGCTGTTAAATATACAGGGGGCCTCATAGGTACATTATGAAAATATTGTTTCAAAGGGGGGTGTGACCAGAAAAAATTTAGAACCACTGAACTAACTTGTACAATATAAGCATAATGTACGTATCAGAACTCAAAACTTCCTCCTCTCTGCAAAAGGAGCATTTGTTGAAACCAAGCTGTCAAAACGACTCATTTTCTACTTCCTTCACACTGTGATGTCACACTGTGGTAGACATTTGCATCTGACCGCCTCCACAACAACACATCAACACCTACTTTATCATCTCTGTAGCCTGCCCAGTAACATTGAGAAGTGAGATTGCAAGAAGAGAGAGCAGGTCAGTCAAAAGCAGAGAGCCCATCATAACAGTGGGCATTTACTATCAAGTCTTAAAGGAGTAGCAGCACCAAAACAGTTTCTGACAGAGGATGGAAAATTATCATTTTTCATAAAAATATGACTTTTTTTTGTGCAAAAAAACTTAACTAATTCTATAAGTAAACCATTAATGAACATATTAAATGAATAAAAAGGTATGATCTCTTTAATTCAAGATCTAATATAAAGAGATTGAATGCTGAGACATTCTTTGCAGTCCAAAACTGCCTTTGCTCAGTTTTTGCTTCAGAGCTTGCTTGTAAATGATTCATACACAGGGGCAGACTGGCCATCGGGAGCGCCGGGCATTTTTGCAGTGAGCCGCTGGGTAATGTGGGATGGCCCATTGCTGTGCAAGTACCGGCCCATCCTACAGGCAATATAGGCTGCTGCCCTGGGCTCCAACATGCCCGTGCAGACCCCATTACAGATTGAATATTCAAAAAAATTGTAAGATAAAGCCAATACAATGGCTTTTATCTTAAAAAACGGCAATGACTATGTACAAGGTTCCAGGAATAAGAAGGGGAGTGGGAAGCAGTGTAGCAGTCCAGGTAAGTCAAGTTTTAACCTCAGAACGGCTATCTGATGCTGCATATGCCTCTGCCAATCATACGCAGTGTGTGGCTGGAGAATCTTATCCATGAGACGCTGAAACATGGTGGGAGCTGTGCGATTCTTATATTACCCCCATTTCGAGCATTTCCTCTAATTCGTCCCGAATCACCTTTTTCTTGTGCTCGGGTATGTGGTATGGCCGACTATGCACAAACACTCCCGGTGGGGTCTCGATATGGTGTTGTATGAGGTTAGTATAACCAGGAAGAGGAGAGCAAATGTCTGCAAATTCTTTTTGCAACCTGACCACCTCCATGAGCTGGGACAGTGAGAGGTGGTCTCCACAAGGGACTGGGGTGAATGGATCAACTTTGAACTTCACATCTGGCCCGAGCTCCTCCCTCTCCGGAACTATGCACATGGGGACAGCCTCTCTCCATAATTCAAGGAGGTTAAGGTGGTAAATTTGATGTGCTCCAACTCTTTCAGTTATTTTAACCTCATAATCGAGGTCCCCTACTCGCAGTGTAACCTCAAAGGGTCCTTGCCATTTGGCGAGTAATTTTGAGCATGATGTGGGGAGCAATACAAGTACTTTGTCTCCCTGATCCAAATTCCCATAGCTGGGTACCCTTATTATAAAGCCGGCTTTGTGTCTCTTGAGCTTGTAGCACATTTTGTTGTGACAATTGACCCAGTGTGTGTAGCTTTGAGCTCTCCGTATCCAGGGGGCAGGAACAGGTCGAGAGGGTGAAGAGGGAGAGACAAGAGAAGGAGTAGCAGGAGGAGAGAGAGAGGGGGGGGGGGGGGGAGAGCGAGAGCCCAGAGTTGAGGTGTCCATGGTGGCCAGTCTTCTCAGAATTCCTGGGTTTCGGCACCAGTGTACAAGGTTCCAGGAATAAGGAAGGGAGAGGGAAGCATGGTGGCAATCCAGGTGAGTCAAGTTTTAATCATTTTTCAGTCTGACAAACACAGTCTTTGGCTTTTCATCTTCACAAGAGAGCATTTAGCTTCACAACTTCAGGTCTCTTTGTCTCTGACCCCCCCCCCCGACTGTCGCTTCGGCTGCATTTTAAAGCCCATCTCCATAGTCACTGAAACAAGACACATGTGTTTAGTGTTAACAATCACCAGGTGATGGTCCTTACCACTTCTTCTCTCCCAGTGACAGACACATGACCACGTCCCGCTCCACAAACTATTATTTTTAAATGACTTATACATCGTAGCACATTTCTGTTAATGCTCGTTAACTCTGTACATCATGTGGACCTTATTATTTGTCATACAAATGACAAAAATGATGACAACCAAAGACAACATATTAAGTATAAGATGAGCTCTGAATAATCACAAAATGACAAATAACTGCAAATGACAACAAATACAATAACAGCAGCATACATATTATCTGCAAACAGTAAAGCTATGAGCAGTACATTTGCATAATTTATTCATACTGCAAAGCATTAGTGGGAGCTGAAGTGGGACTTGCTGAATAATTCTCATGCCTGATAAAAATGCAAATAATTGTTATGTATACCCTGTCTTGTTCCACTGTTGCCCTTTTGTTTACCATTTTTGTCACTTTTGTACTCCTTAGTTTTCACTTTTGTCCCTTTTGTAGCTCCACAGTCTTGTTTTCCCTCGTGTTCACTGTTCATTGTTTTCACCTGCCCTTGTTAATTTGCCTTTGGTTTCTGTTAATCTCCTTGTTATCTTGTTTGAGTCCTGTTTGTTCATTGGCCCCTTTGTCCCACATTTATGTATTTAAACCCTGTCTGTTTGTTCAGTCTCTGGCAGTCGTTGTTTGTTAATGGAGGTATGTTTTTAGCCTGGTATGTGTTCCCTGCCTGAGTTCTCTGTTTCCTGCCTGAGTTCTCTGTTTGTGTTCATCGTGTTTAGTTTTATGTTTTATTTCCCCATTAAGGGTTGTTCCTTTGTGTTTGTTTGTTTGTTTGTTTATTTAATAAATTCTTAACTGCATTTGGATCCGCATCTCCTCGTCTGCCTCTCTGCTCAAGCGTTACAATAATAAGTCATGGAAAATATTACTTTGTAGCTATTTGAGTCTTTGAGGCTTACTTTGTTTAAAGGATAGCAGAAACAGCACTTGTCAAAGCATTGGGCTTTTCATTTTCATAAAAACCAACAAACTCACATAGAATGAAAATATGAGCAATTAATCAGCAAAATATCTGCAAAAATCTACACTTTAAGAGGTATGTTTATTTTGTTTTACATATATTTATACATGTACATATTCTGAACAACTTTGTTTATTTATTTAAAAAAAATAAACATTTACACATATGTAGTTATGTGAGTACTTGACATGAAATTTTATTCTCACTATTTTAAACAACATTGTATGATTTTGTATAGCTATACAGTATATACACTACATATATAATATATTATTATTATACTTGTTGTTTCCACATCCTCGTATTAACTAAGACAGTATTATTTGCACTTCACTATTATTTGAAAGATTATTAAGATTTTTAAAAACTTCGAAGAAATGCTGACTAAAATGCACACTTTCCCTTGTACTTTCTTGTACTTGTTTACATTTTAACCTAACATCTATAAGTTGGGAAAAAAGTTTTCTGACATGTTATTTGTCTGATCTATAATGTACTTAATTTTAGTGCTTTCTTTTAAAAATGTCACTCGTCACATGTGGTTTTATATGTTATAAAGTTATGACAATTTTTGCACTGTGGGGCCCGTTGTCATATAGCAGTCATAAGAATGTTTTTGGGTTTTTTTTCCCGAACACAAATATGTGAAATTGAGCTGGGAAATCTAATCAATGAGCCGGTGTGGTGTGGTGTGTTGTGGGCCATGTTTGGTGGGCAGCTCTGGGCCATAAAGTCCAGGGCCACTTTTTAGTCAAAGTCCGCCCCTGTTCATACACTTTAAATAAAACAACAGCCTAACAACTTCAGCACAGGCAATTCCACATGTTAATAACCCCAAAAATACTGCATATTATCAAAAGGGGAAATACTGCAGCAGCATAAAAATTTACTTTTTTGAGTTATTGAGGAAATAAACCCCATTTTAAAAACAGCAACATCACTATTTGAAAAAAGTCATTTTTGATCAAATCTAGACAGGCCCCATTTCCAGCAGCCATCACTCCAACACCTTATCCTTGAATAATCATGCTAAATTGATAATTTGGTACTAGAATAATCACTTGCCATTATATCAAACACAGCTGAAAGCTATATAATTCATTAAATGAAGCTTAACATTGCCTTTGTGCTTGTTTTTGAGTTGACACTGTATGCAATAGACTGGCATGATTTAAAGTCAATATTAGGGAAAAAAAGAAATGGCAAAAAAAGAAACCGTTTTCTCTAGAAACTTGTCAATCAATCTTTGTTTTGAGGAATGAAGGCTATATAATGCTTGAAATTGCCCCCAAAAAATGAAGATTTCATACAAAGATGTACACTAAAGTCTTCAAAGGCAAAGCACAACTGGCTTTAACAAGGACAGAAAGAGATGTGGAAGGTCAGATGTACAACTAAACAAGAGGATAAATACATCAGAGTCTCTAGTTTGAGAAACAAGATGCCTCACATGTCATCAGCTGACAGCTTCATTAAATTCTACCTGCTCAACACCAGTTTCATGTACAACAGTAAAGAGAAGACGCAGGGGTGCAGAAATTAGAATGAATTGGAAGGGAAGAATTGCAAAGAAAAATCCACTTTTGAAACAGAGAAACAAAAAGAAACAAGTTTAGAAACAAAAAGTTTAGATTGGGCAAGGAAACACAGAGTGTTTCTAAGGTGAATGAGAAGTGCCCGAAAAGACAGCCACATCTATGGCAAGTGCTACAGGAAGTGTGGAGTGAAATGTCACCTGAGTAAATGGATAAACTGACAGCTAGAATGCCAAGGATCTGAAAAGCTGTCATTGCTGCACGTGGAGGCTTTTATGATGAGAACTCTTTGAAGTAGATTAAGAAGTTCTAAAAAAAAGAAAATCTAATTGCAGTAGTAATTTTTCACATTATTAATGTCCTGTCTATACATTGTGATCAGTTGAATGCCACTTTGGTGAATAAAAGTACCAATTTCTTTCCATAAGCACAAAATCTGTACATTATTCAAAACTTTTGGCTGCCAGTGTGTATATATATATATATATATATATATATATATATATATATATATATATATATATATATATATATATGCTGCTGAGAGCATTATGAGTTATCAACATTGTTGGTCCATTTTCCTGAAAAATACATTTTAAATGCGAATATATCTGCTAAAATGTGTTTTGTTTACTTTTAGGTGCATGTATACTAGTAAAGAGGACTTCAAAGCTAAAGTTTTACTTCATGGGGACTTTAACTATATGTCCTGTAGAAGAGCTATCTGTGTAAAAGATTCTGTAATTAGCAACAGGATTGCTTTTAATTAAATTTCCAATTCAATGATTCAGAAATGATCCCCAGATATTCAGCCTGTTCCAATCATCAAGATTGAAGACGTTCTGTGTCCTATATAATCCATAAACCATGGAGGCCTGTTTCAGAAACTTAGGCTTTATTTCACCCCAGCCAGTTTGTGTTTAATGCAAAGCATTCTGTTTGAACCCTTCATAATGTTCTCAATTCAAAATCAGCAGTGTTGATGAATGAACCTGTATTTGTGAGGTGAAGCCAACTCTGTTTGTTGCCAGCAGGTAAAAGATCTAGTTACTTAATAATTTCTGTACTGCAGAGGCCACGAGCATTCTCCAAAGCCTACTGGCTTTGATTATTTTTAGATAAGAGACAGCATAGCTTGTTGGAGTTTATATGATTTGTAGGCAATAAAAACAACACATGCAAATCAAGCAATGTTTGCATGCCCAAAAACAACAACTTGATTTCTTAGAATTCGAGTTGACATTATTCTTCCTTTTGCAGATGATTTATTGTACATTTTTACCTCAGGAGCAACCTGAGGTTAATGGAATAGTTCACCCCAAAATGAAAATTATATCAGTATTTATGCACTCTCATGTCATTCCAAAAGCATATGCAGATATTTTTATGCAGCGCACAAAAGTAGACATTTTTGAAGAATTGTACAACATTTGGAACAACATGTAAGCGATGACAGAGCTTTCATTTTTGGGTTAACCATACATTTAAATGACTTGCTTAAAGGCACAATGATGGCAGGGCTGCTCAAACAAAGCAATATTGTGATAGCATCCCAGAACCAGTGTTTACACTTCAATTGCTTAACCTACAACTTTGGGCGGCTATGGCTCAGGTGGTAGAGCGGGTCATCTGCTAATTCGATTGGCGGTTCAATTCCTGGCCCACATGACTCCATATGCCGAAGTGTCCCCAAGTTACTCCCAATGGCAGGTTAGCGCCTTGCATGGCAGCTCTGCCGCCATTGGTGTATTAGTGTGAGTGCGAATGGATGAATGGGATACAGTGTAAAGCCCTTTGGTAACCTCTAAGGTTAAAAAAGGCACTAAATAAGTGCAGACCATTTACCATTGTAGTTGTCTCTGCATATTAAACTGGAATTGGTGGCAGCAAATAAATTACACACTGCAGCTTTAATTAGAATTACAGTGTGATCTAATAATGACATGCTGTCAACACCTGTATTAAGCATTCCTTAACATCATCTCACTCATGCAAAAACCAAACATATCAAGATTGCCCAGACAGATGCAACCTGTGAAACTCATTACCGCTTTACGTCCCTCTTGCAACATGATCACTGCATTCTTCTTCTCAATCTCAGCAGGTAATTTCCTCTCCTTAAAACCAATGTGATAACTACACTTTTCCATTAGATCTCAGCAGATCATTTCCTCTCCTTAAAACCGATGCCTAATTTGACAAACACCAGTGATGGCTCTCAACTGAGAATGAATGATGCAGTTGATCAAAATCGCAGCAGAGTCCTGCATCCTGCAATCTCAGCTCATTTAGTCTTATTTCCAGTCATTTATAACAAACCAATTATTCACTTGAATATGATCAGCTCATCAGCCAGCTCAACTGCATGCGGATGGGAACAAGACAGCGAGTAGCTATTGAAAATGATAGCTTGTTTTTCTTTAGTAAGTTGGCTAATTAGATGAGACATAATATAATTAGGAATTTGCTTTAGACACACAAGGCACCCATGAAACTGTAAGTAAAGATGTAACGGATCCGCAGGATCCTGGTTACAGTTTCCTTAACAGATCAAGCCAATGATCCATTGGCTTAACAACCATAACGTATGAAAATACATCTTTTCTACAATAAATATACATATTTATAAAATGTTTAGCTTTACTAAATTTGCATTAATGAGTACAACACAACACAAAATATAAATTATAAGGTGAACTCACAGTTCCTTGAACTTCTTTGGCCTAAAAATCCATACAAATATTACCACTATCTCAAATAATTAATTACAGAACTGAGGATGTGTGGAATACTTATAAAGCTCTTGTGCTTTAATAATTGGAGCATGTTTGTTAGATCAAAAGGAACTTATTGGGGCATCTAATTAGCTGTTTTTAACAATTCTGAGATTTTAGCTCTTTTTAGTATTATTGATAGTTTTTTAATAAGTTGTAATAAGTTGTTTTGTGTATAGTCACCATTAGGGTGATTAGTATTACCTTTAGTAAATTTGTAATCTGTTCAACTACAATCCATGTCATTTTTTCTTTTGAATGTGCATAGCTGAAGTGCAGCTTAATCACACTTCATTTGGGAATAAAGTTTAACAACTGAGCAAATTAAATTAAATAGAAAAAATATTATATATGTTAATTTGAAACAACCTGCTATTTAGTTGTTAAATCTTATTTGTGTGGCATACCTTTTTGAGTAAATAAAGTTGAATGAACTGATACATTTGTGTATATCTAACAAAGGTCTTCTAGATATGGTGACTTAAAATGATTATAAGTTGAATTTAAATAAAAAGTGTGATGGAAGAATGCTACATACATATTTTAAGAAAATCAAACACATTTTCTTTTTTTCAGTGTATTAGAGTTAAAATGCATTTTCAAGTTGCATGTATATATGGACATATGGAAAGGAAAGAGATAAACCATGATACAACGTAGGCTACTGTATATTATCAGTATAGTAATTTGAGTGAAAAGCTGAACTGAAAGATTTTGGTATGCCTTCCTTTTGCATTACAGCATGCAATCAAGTTGGCAAGGACTGCACAAATGTGTGCAAAGCCTGATGATCCAAGTTATGCCAGCATGATTTGAGAATGTTCCAAAGAGCATCTTGTGTGCTTGGAAGCAAGGAAATCTTAATGTTTCTCATTTATTTTATGCCTTAACATTAATTTTTTTCTTCTTCTTCTTCATTTTTCCAAAATCTACAACTTTTCAGCCTTTGAGTTTAAATGAGATTTTTAATCCCTGATTATGGACTAATATACACCTTTCCAAATTTCAAATCGTAAAAGGCCTACTAGACTATAGACTTAAATTATTAAGGTACTTTAATAACACTGGTGTGTTTCTGCTATTTTCACTGCTTCACCAGAGCCGACAGAAAATTATGTTCAATTGTGTATACTTGCAGTTTAACAGTATGCCAACCTGTTTAACATGAATCTTGCACGACAACAGCTGTTAATCCAGGTTTAACTGAATAACAGTATGATTAAAAACTTGAATGGCACTTCATCCAGGGTGAACAGAGCGACACATCAACAATTTTAACACAGAATAACACATTAACTTCATAGTCATCCTCCAGGTATAGTCTGCCACAACTACTGCGTCTTTACTAAGTTTTCTAATAACAGAGAGGCTTCATATACCGCCACTATTGACTCTGTGAATTGTACTGTACTGATGTGAATTGACTACTACGACTAATTTTACTGTTATAAATGTAATCGCGCGCATCTGTACACATCTGTACGATGCAACGAGAGATGGGAGAGAGCTTTTGGACTCACCTTCAACAAACATGAAAAACAATCCCAGCAAGGAAAATTGTTGCTTCGTTCCTTGTAATCAAAAACAATGCACTGAGCAAGCATGTGCCCCGCACAAGGAGTTGAGCTCCATCCTCAAGCCGATGTGCAAGTAAAGTGCAGCGCGTGTCTCTGTCACTGAGAGATTGCATCTCGCGCGCCCGTCCCTCCCCCTTCACGCGCTGGAGAAGATCCCAGGATTCTTTCACTGGTGACGTGGACTTCATATTTACCGGTTACAGGTAAATATGCTGAGTTTGTCCCCTTTCCTTTTATCATAATGAAACTTTGCCATTTCAAAACACGCCAAACAAGTATTTGTGCATGATGGCTTTACCTATTCAGGCAAAGTTTTTAATATACAAATTAGACACACTTTATTAAATTTGTGGAAAAACTGCATATTAGCCTATAACAAAAGTAACATAATATATACTCCAGTTATTTTAATGTCATTACCAACTTTGTCAAAAAAATTAACTAAATATATCAATAAATAAAAAATACTTTGTAGATGTAAATATAGCTTCTTTTTATATAACTTTTTCAGATGAACCGTCCCATAAATAAAAACTTAAAATATATAAAAATAGAAATCTTCTGACAATTACCTACCAGCTATATCGTTTAACAAGCAAAATATAAAACTAGGTAACCTATTATGAAACATAAAACCTACATATTGTATACAACATATGAAAAAAATCTTACATCAAGAAAAGTACTGTAAAATTATATATTTTTTTATATTTCCGAATTGTTTTCCAACCAAAATCAACATAGCTGTAATTAGTATTAGACCTAATTGATCTTCAGTGGTCGGTAAACGGTCAATTGCAGGTTGTAACTTTGTAGGCAGCGGCCTCTAGTGTTAGTTTGTAGATTGCGTTTGCTTCACTGGCAGTAGGGATGGGCGATACCACTTATTTTCTTTTCTTTTAAAGTACTTTTAAAAGCCCATATCGCAGATATCGATACCATTTGGAAGGCTACTTGCTAGGTAGGACGCGCCCTTTGAAGGCTGTCGTATACTGAGCGTCCTCCTTTAAACAAGCCTCGTTTAAACGAGACGGCCTTCGTAGGACAAACGGAAACGGAACGTATCATGGTTGCTATGACAGCTCGCCACCCTTTAACAAGCGCGAGCGCTTTGAGTGAAAAGGAAACAAAGCCCCTTTAGAAGGGAATGCATGAGGAATATTTTAGGAGAGTTATAATTATGTAAAGAGAACAGAAATTCGGTTTTGCATGTGCACTTTAAGTCGAATACTTTATTTTAATTATATATTAACCTTTATGTTCTTATTTTAATTATATATTAACCTTTATGTTCTGATTGGGGTCTATATGACCCCAGGTCCTCTTCAAATAGTAAAAAACATATGCATCGTTATTTTTTATCCTGATATTTTATGAATTTTCCTAATTACATAAGATCTTTTCAGAAATGTGTTTTTGGCTTAATTAATGTTTCTGATGACATGCCTACACACGTGATGTTTGGGGTCATATTGACCCAAGTAATAAATGTTATTGAGAGAAAAGGATTTTCACATGCTTTGAATCTGTTTGGTATATAAGGTGCAATTTCTCAATACAAAACACACACAAAAACAGACATGGTGTTAGATAACAATAACACAAAAGGAGGGGTAGACAACCTGGACAAAGTGGTTGCCACATGCAGCTGTCAACGAATGATCGCTTGTTGGCCCCAGGTAATATTCTTCAACATCCTGGATATCAGTGCATACAATGCGTTTGTGATATGTTGTGCCAACAACAATGAGTGGTGTGGTGGCAAAATGAACTGGAGGAGTATAATCTTGGAGGATAGGATATGCCTTAGTGAGGCCTCACATTGACAGGAGAGAACGCCTTCCTAGGTCACTTTTTCCACTGTGAGGGAGATTCACAATTGGCCTGAAGCAATCAGTTCTCCAGCAGCTGCTGGAAAACGTGGACGATGCCAAGTCTGCTCCAGAAAAAAATGAAAGATGTATTATATGTCAAAAGTATTTGTATACAGCGCACACACAAATGAACTGTTCCTCTTGCATCTGAAGATAGTCTTTATTGGTTTTCACCATTAGAATAATACAGTATCAGGAATTTTGTGGTGTGACAGGGTTTAGGTGAAAAGTGTTTGGCCATCCTTTTTGTGTATTAGGCTATATGTTTATTATTTGCAAATTTTATTCAGTGTACAAAAGGTAGTGGACAATTACTGTACATTCTAATATAAAGAACTCATGAGTGACTCAAGACCATTTAAATGGTGCTTTTAAGATTATTTTCAGTAGTTCGCATCTAGGCTACTCAAACGTCCCTCAAATGTATCTCATGGGTTGAACATCACGTTTTGGTATGTGCATACAGGCCCTGATTTAATTTTATAATGGACCTATTTATAGTAAATGTCATTCATGCTACTATAAATAGTGCAAAGAACGCTTTGCGGTGAGCTGTTTATTATGAGATTTAACTTTTCCTCCCGTTTTTGTTTTCGGAATCGAAAAAGAATCCATTAAATGGGCCTGGAATTGACTCTTAGAATCGATTCCCAAATTTACGGAATCAGCCCTATGTCTTTTTAGGCTTGTGCTCAAAACAAGGGGCTCACGTTTACGTTTCTCCTGTGTGTTAAAGGTGCACTCAGCATTTTATCAGCAACCAGTTAATGGGAGTAATAAAATGAGCTTCTTTAGCTAGGCTAATATTATCCTAAACACGCAATTTTACTTTAGCTTGTATAGCTAATGCACAAGCGAGTTGATTGACAGGCAATGCCTGCTTCTAAAGTGTGACTGGATTTCTTACCTGTGTAAGGCAGGACTTCCTTTCTACATCCGTTGAATGTTGGGCGGTAAAACTTCTTGGTTCTGCGTTCCAATTACTCCCATTTATTTAAATAGAAGTGACCGGTCTCTGCTAAATAGTCTCTTGGGCAGCCAATAAGGATCACATGATCAGCCAACTACAACTGCCTTTACATCAGCATCCACGCTGTTATTTGACACTTTCACTCAGATTAAATCAAACATGCTTGTCTAAGAATAGTGAGTTTTTATAATGGCATTTGGAACTGAAAACTATTGTATGATGCTGCATCCAGGCCCATAGGTCTCAGTTTAAGTGCCAGATGGCAAATAAAAAAAAATCACTGAGTGCATCTTTAAGTAGATAACAATTTAATATGTTAACAAAGAATAGTGACAAAAATGGACATGTAAGAGCTATATAGATTATCAACGCGCCATATTTGGTTTTTAATGGGAATGACAACGAGGCGGTGAGGGAACCGTATAAAGCTGTATTAAGCTCCTAGATCACATCTAATTTTCCACAACTCATGTTGTATTGGTATTGGTTGACAGATCATTTTCCATGTTTTGTCCACGGAACGATAAAAAAAAAAAAAAAAAACTTCAACTGCAGTACAGTAACTTTAAAATACAGACCATTAAAGAGACTGAAAGGCTATCCCTCACAGCCTCGTTGTCATTCCTATTAAAAATCAAAATGGCACTAGCGTGAATAAGGCCAATTGTGTTTATTACATTTTGAAGGCACAAACAAGTTACATTACATTTTCAAGATCTAATGATCACATAATCAGGAGTCTTCGACTAATTCCACCAGTTAACCACACACACACACACACACACACACACACACACACACACACACACAGTGTTGTTAATATAATAAACACACTGTCATTTGTAAAGCCTTATCAACAGGTACATATGTTTTACAGGCCATACATAAAACAATTTAAATAAAAAAAGAATAAAGCCCAGGAGCCATTTATTGCTGGAATGGAGAAATGTTTACAAAAACAATGCTGTAAAAGTGGTCCATGTTATTTAGTCTTTGGAAAATTAATAAATAATTTTGTTCACATCTACACATTTGTCTTAATTAACACAGAAAGCAGAAGTCTGTTTTACAGCACAGGAGGGTGACAGCATAGGGCAGATTAGGGTCTCAAAAATGTGCAGTCCGTTCATCACTAAGGGCATTTAAATTAACACATTTGGGCCTACACGCACCTCCATACGACCTCAATTGAATGATTCACAATCATAGCTTAACAAGTACAGCTTACAAAACCATGATAGAATTATGTCAACATCTGCGCCCACATGCAACAAGATAAGGCACAAAGGAAAATATACATTTCTAGTTCTACACAATTTAAAAACGACAGATTGTTTCAATAAAAAATTATATGATATCCCTTGCACAGCAAAAATTATAATCACAGGGCCATTAGAGAATGTTGATAACAAAACATCATCCTGCTGTCATCAAAATCGTTTTCAACAGTTCACTAAAATATCTTTGTCTATACCAGGGCCCAGCAACCTATGCCACACTTTCCAGCATTGGCACACGGAAGGTGTAATCACTGGCACTCCAGCAATGGAAGCGTGATGCTTCCAATCTACAGCTTTATGTAATCCTTCCTCATGATCTCACAGTGTGTTTTCATAAGCTGAATGTGAGACTAAACATAAAGTAAAAATGTGACAAGACTGCAGTATACCCAACAGACTCGTGCACCGCGTGCAAGCCACTCACACATCAGGAGCATCACGAGCCAGCAGCGCTTCACTTCCGGTTAATCGCGTGAGTAAACGCTGCTTTGATTCGGTCAGTCTTTGCAGAATGACAGCCTACATTCCGTGTTTTATTTGTTTCTTTTTGCATTCAGAACATCATGTGATGTAATAAGGAAAAAACAATATTAATCCTTGATATTTCTAACCCAGCATACAGGTACACCCTCCTTAAACAATGGTCACACTCAAAATTACATTAAACGGTTAAAAGAGAAAACATAAATCCACATCGTGGGGTTCAAAAATATAAATTAAACCTGGAAATAAAGTTTTAGGATTTTGCAGGTGCGATTCAAAGAAAAGGACTAAACACTGTTGTTGATCGTCTTGTGATGCGGGGGTTGTCGGCACAGCCATTGAACAGGAAAATAACAAATAGCACACCATGTCAAAAAGTTTGCTGGCCCCTGGTCTATACAGTGCAATATTTACCTGTCCCACAAGTATTAGATGAAAATAATATTTTGAATATTTAATACAATTTGCTGACCTTTCATGATTTCGTTAACAATTTATCCAATATTCTATTCATATTCCTGTGACATAAAACAGGGTCAATCAGTAATGTTTATGTGATAAAATCCTGATTTTTCTAATGTACTTGTTAAACCATAACAATTTATGTCTACAGTACAGAAGATAAGCTCTGATTGGGACATGACAACTTAATTTCTGTACTCCTAATTTTTAATTTATTTTAAAGCCATGTAAAAAATTTCATTGTGGCAAAATGTAAGCATAATGCCAGAAGCCCCCACAAAGAGAAACTGGATGATATGTGTGTCTTCTATTTCAATTGTAAAGTTAAGACTCCTATATGTATTTCAGTTATGAAATTAAAACATTCAAGGCACAAGATAAAATTGGTCCATTAGCTAGCCAGAGACTTAAACAGAAATATTACGATATCATAACCTCTGTGTTTTGGTCAAAACAGTTCTTAAATATTACAAAATTTGTTTGTTAAGGGACAAAAAGCGGTCTGACCGTAATATTTTGGTGAAAATAATAAAACTCTATTCAGTTCCATTAGAATTTAGTTTTTCTCTCTCTGGCACTGGTCTGGTTGTGTTGTCTGTTGCAGGTTGATTGCTTCCCTTTCGACAACCTTTTGCTTTCAAAAAGAGACTGAAGTCAACAAAGTAGGCCATTGTGGCCAGGAAGCCAAATGCCTGCAATACAGAAAAGACAGTTGACTATCAGTACAATTTTTAATTATTGCATAGCATTCTGTCAGATATGCCATCAGATCAGACAAAACACAATGACGTATCATACCGCTGAGGTCTGCTCCAGAATTGTCCCACCATTGTCAGCTGCAAACACAACACTGGCGATGAGGAATAAAAATGCCATGGCTGCTGTGAATCCAAAGTCCTATTGGAGCATTAAAAGAGTTAGTGTGTAGGTTTCAGACTTTAACATTAAAAAGAAACATAATTATAACAGTTTTATATGCATTAGAAGTAATAGTAGTAGTCAAATATAAATAAATCATATTAAAAAAAATCTAAACCAAGAAATACTAAATACTAACTGAAAATAAAATATACATTAAAAATAAAACACAAATAAAATACAACAAATGAACAAAAATCACAATCCAGTAAAATACAAAATGAAAAATAACAGAAAATACAATTAAAAACAAATATAACAAAAATGTCAAATTAAAGCTCAAAACAAAATAAAATACAAAATGCAAATTAAAAAGAAACATGATTATAACAGTTATATATGCAGTAGTAGTAGTAGTAAAATATAAAATAAATATAAAATAAAATAAATAAAAAATGTTGTGCCTAATGTATTCAGATATAACACCGTCGTAAAGCCTGACTGAGGCCTACACACACAGTCATAAATCTTACTAATAAAAACCATGCCAAAATCAAACAAAGGGAGTCCAAAACAGACTACAAATCCCATGAAGCCTTGCTCACTTTACACCTATGTGTGAAATTCCAAAGGATCGAATTCTCAACTCCTATTGGATGAGGCTTGCAACAGAACACCCCTCAGCCATGATGTCATCGGGAGTAGAAATACCTCTGAGATCCTTCTGGGCATTGCTTCCAGAGGCTTTGTGTGCCGTGCATAGACGCAGCTCTTCACTGCTCTCAGGTGTAGCCTCGTTGCACAAGGAAGTAACGTACGACTCGAAACTGTGGCCATACAATGTCGCTGGACGAGTTGAGATTACTCTGTGTTCCACCGAACACTAACGGATCCAAAGGAGATTACTCAGAAGGAGAAATAATAATAAAGGAAAATAAAATTTACATTAAAAAAAAATACAAATAAAATACAACAAATGAACAAAACAAATCTAATACAAATATTCAAATACAAAATGAAAAAGAAAAGAAAATATAAATAAAATAAAACTTACCAACAAATGCAAAATACAAAACAAAAATAAAGTAATATATATATATATTAGAGCTTAAAAAAGGGTTACAATTATTTTGTATATTAAAGCTATTAGGGTTAAAAGAATTAAAGCAATTAATCGCAATGCCCCTGGACCGTAATAAGGCAGATTCCTGAGAAATGAAAGCTTGTAGTACCACCTGTTTACTACAGAGGGCAGTAATTGAACTTTCAGCTGTGTGGCAACGTGCAGTTTATACAGTGAAGAAAACATGTTATGTTCTTGCATTCAAAACACTTGATGGAGTGCAAATTCGAACTAAGGGATCTCAAGATGTGTTTTAAGTATTAAACAATATTTAAATTGACATAGTGACCTATGAGAGAAAATTGTATGTTTATGACGCAACGCACCCGAGACGCTACACAAGCATGTCTGTCACAGGTGTACATTGACGAGCCCTCATAATAAATCTCAAACTGATTGACAAATTAACATGCAAAATGGATTGCGGTGAACTGTATGCCAATGATTGGATTATGTTCAATAATATGGTAGTAAACAATACATTGTATTCTAAAGCCGCTATTTGTATTGCCTTATCAATGATTAACTCTTCTGCCACAAGAATGTAATGCATTTCGATTATCTGGAAGAATTTTTTTTTATGTGTATATATATATATATAAATTTAAAGATAACTATGTATAATTATTTCATCATTATATAAAAAATTATTCTTATATTAGGGACTTTCAGCAAATATTTGTATATGCGATTAATCGTGATTAATTAATCGGGACACAATGTAATTAATTTGATTAAAAAAAATATCGATTGACAGCCTATATATATATATTTAAAACCAAATAACAATATATGTCAACAATAAAATACAAATAAAAAAATACAAAATAAATAGATTAAATAAAAAAATAAATATATATTTTTTTAACAAAAATAAAAGGTCCTGTACAAAATATTTTTTTTTTATAATTTTTTTATTTTTTACATTCACAGGTCAAGTGACTTACCAAGGTGGGCCAACAACTGATTCCAACTCTCTGGTGCAGCGTTGTGGCCAGGAGGATGAGGAGCGAAAATGTGAAGAGGAAGGCTGTGCAACTGACAAATTCAAAGAAGTAGAGTGGCCCACAGGATGAGCAGTTGGACACGACCTCCTCCATCACAAATGCAACAAAAGACAGAAGCTGAGGGGACACAAATTAATACATGAATTAACTACCAGCTGGCAGTCTTTGCTTGTTTAGAATGGATGCCCTGTATGCAAGAGAAGATTCAGTGCATCACATGAGACATTTAATCCATGTGACTGAACTGAATTAAAGTATAGATCTTTTTAAAAGACATCCTGCCAAAGGTAAATATGAGTAAAACTAGAAAGTAATCTAGAGTATACATTGGTTTTTAGGACACATACGTGTCACACAACACCAAATCGAGAGAATATGTAAACACACCAGGGCCTGGTAGGGGATTCCCAACAGATAGAAGAATAAGCTTTACAAGTGTGATTTACACACACACACACACACACACACACACACACACACACACACACACACCTAACTAAGTAACTAATGTTTTTTGCTTACTTGTTTGTTTTTCCTTTTGTTGCACTAATGTCACAAGTATTAAAATCTTAAAGTGATAATCATCATACGGAACTCTTTATTTTAGTCACTTGTGCACAAAATGGTCCTTCGATACTTAGGTCAATTAATTAGACACATACGTTTCAGGAGACTGTACCCTTCCCTTTAGTGAACTGAAAATGGCACGTAATGACATGTTACTGTCAAAGTTCTTCACAAAAGTAGTGGTTATATTAAAGTAGGCAGCTCTCCTCAAAATAACTGTAGAGAACTTCCTCAAAATATCTCTGTAATGAATGAGCTATCTCTTGTTCTGATGAATACACTACTACTAACCACATACATTTAACTTAACAAGCAAAGGACAACAACAACAGTCCTGCTGTTAAACTCATTTCTTGGTAAATAAATAATTTTTGAATGTATTTTTTTAATAATTTGTACACTAATATGTTCATGTAATACATGTAATATGTGATATGTGTAATATGTGCGGTGTTCACAGGTTGCAAGAAAGACATGGTCAATACAGTTTAAAACTTTAAATATTGTGAATACATTATTACAATCTAAAATGCAGAAATTACTATAACATAGAGAGCAAAGCCAATTACAAAAGCACTACACAATGTTACCCTTTGAACACACAACTTATTGAATGGCTAATGAGGAACAAAGAAATCATAATTTTTTTCCATTTAACCAAAAGAGCTGTTCATCAGAAACAATATCAAAATGCACTGAAATGATGACAAAGCCAGAACAGCCCACATGTCTGACTCATCTATTATAAGCTGTGCTGTCCTGATTTATAGGAAGGAACAGGGCAGGTTCACAACACCCAACTGCAATTGTCACTTAAGCAGCAGAACCTTATCGCTACAATACAGAACCCTTTCAATATCCTGCATACAAAAAATCAGCACAGAGCACGTCTGCGGCTCAGTGAAATAAAAAGCCATCTCTCCAACCAATAAGCTCATTTTAGACATTTGAAAGTGAAGTGAAATGACCTCAAAACTAGAAATGGGCTATCGAGTTCTCTTATTTTCAACCTTCAACCTTTGAACAACATTTTCTAATTGCACTATGTACAAACAACAACTTCTAGATTCCAAAATGACAACAACAAAAAAGCTACATTTATTCCTTTAACAATGTCATGCCTCCACAGAACCAACCAATGCAAGCAAGATTTCGGTGAGAGAAGCAATTTCATTGATGCCCATGGAAGGCAAATTGCAAAATTCACGTTGCAAAATTCAAGTAGTGTTTTTACTAGTAGAATATTTAAAGCAGAACGAGTACTCGATTAATCGATTACTTGTGTACCTCCCCACTCAAAACTTTAAAGCTGCACTACGTAACTTTGTGCTCTCTTGCAACATAAGTGGTCAAAACTTAAAATTGCAAGCAATTTGCAGAAGAACGCTTTACTTCAGTCATGTTTCGGCACTGCTTTTCTGGCAGATAAATCTCATGATATGAGCTTACCTGGACATCGCCTGTGTGTGTGATCATGACTGGGAGAGATATTCAGAGCCAAGGTCCTAACGTGCGGTTTTCATTTTATAGTACGTTGTACGATTAAACATTTAAAGCTAAAAAATATTACTTGCTTTAATGAAGATAAAAATCACTTATCTTTACATATTTTGAATTAATTAATTTTACACTTATAGCACTTTTTTTGACACAACACTCAAAGCGCTTTTACATGGAGAACAGAAGACTCTTCTCAACCACCAACATTTACCAGTATATTTGAATTATAAGGATGCAACATAACAAAATGTGAAACAAATGAAGGGGTCTGAATACTTCATGAATGCAATGTATATATATATATATGAAGGTCACTCTCACAGCGAAATTTAATGAATACGACTTTTCAAAATGTCTCTAATTCGTATGATAGCGTGCGACTGCACTCATTTTAATTCCTATGACTTTCACTACAGCCAATGATGTCGCTGGACATCGTTTCCATCTAATATGCAACAATGAATTGCTTCTGTCACATACAACAGCTTCCTATCGTGTTTACACACTCTACTGATTGGTTAAGTTTAGATAAGGGGTTTGGGTCAAGGCATAATATTAATAAGCATGTTCCTAACACCTCGTGTGTCTTACTTCCGCATTACACATCCGGGAATTTGCACGTGATGAAGTCGTATGAGATCATACGAAATAGCAATCACATGAAATATTACATTTCTTTTTTTTTTATGTTTAAGCATGTTAAATTCATATTTTAAGTTTTAAAATAATATTGTCACTTATTACATTTTTCTAAACTGCTCTTTTCAAAAATTAATTTGCAATGGTATGCTTATCCAGTAAAATAATATTTAATAACATATCAAATATAACATATTTAATAGTGCATAAAAATACTAACATTTAATTTATTTATTAAACAGATGTTAATAAAATACAGGAATGTTTTTTATTTTTTTATTTTTACGATTAATCAAATAAATAATACCTTCTTTGGTATGTGGGTGACACTTAGATAAAGAGGCTTGAAAATAGGCGAGGAAAAGTGATTCACTGCATTGTCTTATCACTGCAGTCCCTGCATGAAACAGCTTCAGCATTGCAGTTGTTCTAGGTGAAGTTTCACCTGGGAAGTACTAAGGTATTTCAGTGTAAAGTGTTGGCAACATGAAACTGGAAATAAATGGCAGGGAATTTCAGACCCATGTCATTGTGCTTCTGGGCCTCCAAGAGTCACCAGCTCTATTTTTCATATGATACAGGATCACAAGTATCATTAAATCATACTCTTAATTGAATCATACTCTTAATATTGTTTGATGATGTTCATCAAACAGGTGAGTACAAGATTTATTAATTATACGATACATGCATGACCAGTGCTAATTATTCTAGTCATCTTACACATTCAAGCCTTTTAAATGAATCAATAACAGCTCGTGAAATATTAACCAGATAACCAGAGAAAAGACACACCATTGTATCAAATGTTGTATATGCAAATTGAATACGATCAAACAGTGAGTCTGTTTTTTCATTGCAACATGATTTTGGTAAATGGTCTGCACTTATATAGTGCTTTTTATAACCTAAGAGGTTACCAAAGCGCTTTACACTGTGTCCCAATCACCCATTCACACTCACACTCATACACACGCATACACGCAGGCTAGCCATTTGGAGCAACTTGGGGTTCAGTGTCTTGCCCGTGGAGTCGTGTGGGCCAGAAATCAAACCGCCAACCTTGCGATTGTCAACCGACCCGCTCTACCACCTAAGCCACAGCCGCCCCTGTACTTTATTTTAATAAAGTTTCTACTTTATTTTAATAAAGTACTTTATTTTAATAAAGTACTGTGCAATGTGCATCACATGAATATAAATTATCATACAAAAAATATATTATACAAAAATATAATTATTTTGGCAATTTCCCTGAATATACTACAGGATAAATAGTTGATTAAATCTTATTTCCTCAAGGTCATGAGACCAAGCACTGGACTTCAAGGTGATTTACTGATAAAGAGCATAGTTGTCCCAATGTTGACCTGTATGTGGTAATTATTGGCTAACTTGAATGCATGAAAATTTTCCTAGTGCTTTTCAAATGTGATTTGACTTATTTTTAGCCACAACATACTTGGAAAGGTAAAAATTATTCAGTAATTGAATTTAGCATCTAACTTGCATTTACAGTTTATAGACAGACTGTTATTTTTAACACCTGACAGCACTTGGCATGTCATATGAATCGACTAATTGACGAACAATGTCTTTAGCAACCACAAATACTTATATACTTATATTCACTCTGTAGGTCCATGCAATGCAAGTGAATGGTGACCAGAACTTTGAGGCTCCAAAGAGTCAAGTCAATTTTATTTGTCTAGCTTAGCGCTTTTCACAATACATACTGTTTCAAAGCAGCTTTACAGATAATTGTGCAGTGTCTTAAAGTCCTCATTGTGCAGTTTGAATAAATAAAGCGTTTGAAAAAAAACATGCCTTAACCTTGACCCTAGCGTCCTTCTGCGTGGGCATTGTGTTTTTTCTTTGCTAAACGCTTTGCATAATTATTTTTATATAATTTAAACTGACTGATCTTAGTTCAGAACACTTTAGGCTGTAATTAAATGGTTAACATTTTGACACAGAGTCATGTGACAAAACAACATGGTGCTGATCACAGCGAAGTTCGACTTTGGGAGAAACGCCAACAAAACTACATCTGGCAAGAAACCTCATTAAGTTTTTACACTGAAACCGGTTTGAGTCAAAAGATTAGAGACCCTAGTTTCATCTGAAATACCATTTTGAAAATTTGAGTGAAACAGCACACTGTTAAACACCATGACTGCAAAGCAATAATGTTGCTTTCAGAGGCTTTATGTGGAATTAGGATGGAAATAAGTTGCATTTTGAACTATTCTGAGACCAGTGCAGACAGAGGTTACTGGAGCACACTGGAGGTTAAAGGGATAGTTCACCCAAAAAATTTTATTCTCTCATCATTTACCTACCCTCATGCCATCCCAGATGTGTATGACTATCTTTCTTCAGCAGAACACAAACAAAGATTTTTATAAGAATATTTCATGTCTGTAGGTCAATATAATGCAAGTAAAAGGGTACCAAAATTTTGAAGCTCCAAAAAGCACACCTAGCAATCATAAAGTAATCCATACGACTCCATTGGATTGTAAAAAAACTGATGCGTGAAATATGGAAAATACGGAAGTGCAGTGTTGTTTACAACAGAGGAAGAGGAAGCTGAATTGGTTTTGCTATAGATCTGTATTTATTTAAGTTTTCTTTTTCAAAATGTGCTTGCGTGTGCTTATCCTGGATGCTTCAACCATCCGAAAAACATTAGGTTATGACTGTTGGTATCATCACAAGTCAGATTTCTTACTGACCTTTTTTTATTTTGCATTTTACAAGTGGTTTTACAGACAAATAACCAATACTGTATGCATGTTTAAAAGTGATCTGTATTTTTAAAGAATTGTATTGTTTTATTATTTATGAAATATTTAATTGACTTCTTACCACAAAACTTAATTTGTATTTAAGTGCATGTTGTCAATATGAATGTAAGTAATTCTCATGAGCCTAAAGTACACACAACACAGTAGCATTTCTTGGTTTACTTGGTGTGAGTCAATTAATTCAGTCAGATCCAACAGATGCATAAGTCTTTATGATTCACTACAAAGAGCTGGCTCAAAAGAGTAATTTGTTTGTGAATCATATTACACTGTCGATTGTTATTTCTCATCCTGTAGATTCAAAAGAATCAGCTAAAAAGAGAAATTTCTTTAGGGATCAGTCATCAGTCTATTGGTAGTGCTTTACGTCTCGTCAAAAGCTGTAGATTCAGCAGCAGTTTTGCTGTGGTGCTTAATAGTAATTCAAACACTGTGAGTATTTTAGTCCGGTTTTCTGTCCGCATCACCGGAATAAAGTTCAAGAACGGTTAACAAATCCGAACGTCATGAAAATAATTCTGTTTTAACAATAATAATACATTTTATTTGTATAGCACCTTTCATATATAAAATGAAGCTCAAAGTGCTTCACATCTGGAAGTATAAAAGCAGAATTCAACATTTCAAAGAAAGTAAAACAAATCATAGCAACAAAAATTAAACAGTAAAAAGATTAAATAAATAAAATGAATTAAAACAAATGTAGGGAAATCAAAACTCTAAACATACAAATTGAATTTGAACATAATGATAATCAGTAAAAAACAAAAGCTAGTTTAAAAAGACATGTCTTCAAATGCTTTTTAAAAGTGTAAATGCTTGGTGCTTGTCTAATTTGAATTGGTAAAGCATTCCAGATTTGTGGTGCAGAATGGCTAAAAGCAGCTTCACCAGATCTCTTAAGATTAACATTACAGTATGTAAGAAATTCTGCACTGGAGGACCTAAAACTGCGAGTTGGAACATAATTTGATAAACAGTCAGAAATGTATGATGTGCTAAATCATTAAGTGCTTTAAACAACATTAAAAGAGCCTTAAAATCACTCCTGTATTTAACGGTTAACCAATGCAAATTAGCTAAAACTGCTGTAATGTGGTCTCTCCTGCTGGATCTTTTAAGCACTCTAGTTGCAGTCTATATAAACAACTCTAGGTAAGCCAATATGAAGTGAATTACAATAATCGATACAAGAAAAAATAAAAGCTGAATAATTTTTTTTTTTGCATCATCAAGTGAAACAAAGGGTTGCATTCAAGCGATGTTTCTAAGATGATAAAAATAGGTCTTAGTAACAATCTATATGAGACTTAAAATTCAGATCCCAATCTAGAATGACACCAAGGTTCTTCACCTCTTTGACTGCAAAGTACCTAGTGCAGTTTCAATTAGTTCCCTGTCATGTTTTCACCCAACAATAAGTATCTCTGTTTTATGTTCATTTAAATGCACAATGTTTGTGTTCATCCATAGTAAAAAAAATTCAGACATTCTCTTTAAAGCTTGTGTGTCATTTGGCTCTAATCATCACCATAAAAATGGTAGTTTATACCTCAAGTACATGAATTGTGTTACCCAACGGCAGCATATACAATGAAAATAAAAGTGGTCCAAGGACTGAACCTTGTGGAACACCATATGTTTCATAGAGGTACAGTAACCTAATTTTACCAAAAAAATGACTTCCAGTAATGTATGATATAATCCGATTTAAGACAATGCCTGAGAAGCTTATGAGGTTCTCAAGTGTGTTAAGCAGAGTATTGTGATCTACAGTGTCGAAGGCTGCACTTAGGTCCAAATGGACTAGGACTGATACGTTCCTCTTATTAGTATTCAGTCTAAGGTCATTCACCACTTTTAACAGTGCCGTTTCAGAGAAATGCAATGTTTCTGAAACCCGACTGACACTTCTCACGCAAATTGTCATGTGGATTACTTTTATGATGCTATATGTGCTTTTTGAAGCTTCAAGATTTTGGTACATGTTCAGTTGCATTGTATAGACTTACAGAGCTAAAATATTCTTCTAAAAATAATTTGTGTTCTGCAGAAGAAATAAAGTCATACATATCTGGGATGGCATGAAGGTTAATAAATGATGAGAGAATTTTCATTTTGGGTTGTGGCAGCGGGGGCGTGGTCAAGCGCCCGTCCGGGAGAGAAAAGCGGTAAGGGCGCTCACACCTGAGCTAAATTATGTCTAACACCTGTCTCTAATTGCAGTAGCGTGAGGAGAGCGGATAAAAGCCAGCAGCCACAGAGCATCGAGGGAGAGCCTGACAGCAAGGCCGAGAATACTCGTGTGTCATAAACATACAGAAATTAAGTTTGAAGAATAAAGCTTACCCCTTAAGCTGACGCCTGTTTCCTTCTATTCCCGGGTATCGGCACCAGTGTGAAATGGACCAAGGAAGGGACGGAAACAGGCGTCAGCTTAAGGGGTCAGATTGGATGTTGTTCACCATTGCCTGTATCTGAATTAATTATACTAATTTCTGATTGGTAAAATGCTTCAGCACTGGCTATTACTTGTGAGATTTTATTGTCAAAGTAGAAAAAATATTGTGTCATAAATCTCAAATAATTCTTATTTGAATAGTTTATTTGTGCTTTTCCCAAAACATATTGTTCTAAAGCAGCTTTACAGAAAAGCAGCTGTAATGTCTGTAACATCTTGAAAATATGAATTATCAACACTCCTAGAAACATAATTGTCAGATTTTTTGTTTTAACAAATAGTTTTTCTATTGCTTGGTATTATTTAAAATTTCACAACTTAGTCCCGCCTATTACGGACTGCTAGTTACAAATCAAAAAGGGAAATGAAAAGTGCATACAACAGTCACGCTCGGGTCTCAGGAGGTTAAAAAGTGTTTGTCTTTAGACCCCCAGTGAGCAAGCCAAATGTGACCGGGAAGGAACACAAAACTCAATAAGATAGTTTATGGAGAATAATAACCTTGGGAGAAAGGACATAAAGGCAGCATAAAAGTATTCCACACATCTCCAGTGGTTTAATCCGTGTCTTCTGAAGCAATCTAATCAATTCTGGGTGAGAACTGACCAAAATATAAACCCTTTTTGTACATCTTGCCATTGCTGGCACAATCATGATTTCAAGCTCGATTACACTTCCTAGTGCTTGACACATGTGCAGAGTGCTACATGGCACTAAGAAGCGTAATCAATGTTGAAATCATGATCATCAAGGAAACTGCTTATGTCAAGATTTATAAAAGGAGTTACATTTTGGTTTGTTCTCACCCAAAACCGATTGAATTGCTACAGAAGACATTAATTAAACCACTGCAGTCATATGGATAACTTTAATTATGCTTTATCAGCTTTTTGAAGCTTCAAAGTTCTGGGCACACTTCACTTACATTGTATGGAACTACAGAGCTGAGATACTCTTCTAAAAATCTTAATTTGATTTCAGTCCCTCTTAATAATACACATTTGGGATGGCAAGAGGGTGAGTAATTGATGAGAGAATGTTTCCATTTTTGGGTGAACTATCCCTTTAAAGTGATGATTACCGTGATAACCTGTAAATGACAAGGCTACGGTCCTTTATTTGAGATGTTATGTGATACAACAAGGTGGCCTTTCAGATTCTGCAATTCTTTGAGATTAAAATAAATATTACTTTGAATAAAAAGAATGTTTGCAAAGTAAGCAGGGTAAGAACAGAAAGCATACCACAGATAAAAACTCATCCTTTCACACAATTATCCATCTAACATGAGTTACATTTCTGTTAAAGAAATAAAGCAGAAACAGGGTGAGTCGTCACAATATCCTATAAACCTACTGTATCCTAAAGAGCCACTTAAACAATTAGATAAGCCAACACTTCTGTCTTTACTGAGCCAAAACATAACTTCAATGGGTGCCACACACCCACCATGACCAACTAAGCAGACAAAACTTTGGAAAACACGTTACTGATAGTATTTGGAATAAAATATTTATAGCTAAAGAAATAAATAGCAGATATTTGACGTAGGCTTTATCTTATTTCTCGATCTTGCCCCTAACCCAGGCTTGCACCCAGAAACCAAAATGTTAAGCTCTGCCACTGGCAGTATGTTCCTCTCTATATTGCAACTACAAGCTGATAAGTTTGGTTTGAGTAAACGGAACTACACTTTGACAAACATGGAAGACACCATGGATTTGGAGGGAATTCCACAAACCAACAACCTCAATTACAAAATCTCCCAAGAGCAACAACACAAGCAGCATATGATTGCAATGTAAAATAGCCACACAAACACAAAACAAGCTTGCCATAATTTAAAGCTGAAAAAAGTGGCTTTCCCACACTGGCACCCATGTCTTGGCATGTTAATGAACTTCTCCATTACCAAGGATGTGTGAGACATAGAAGAGAAATCAGCAGCACGCTTCATTAGCAATTAAACATTTTCATTCCACTTATAAATGTCTCTGTAGGCCAATTTTAATGGACAGTTCAAACATTTGAATAGAACATATGAGCCAAAATTGTTCACACTCATGAACAGCAGCCTTTACATACGTTAAACATGACATCAACAATGCACCTTCTAATCAGCATAACTGCAAGGATTGTTTAGTATACATCTTCACACAAAAAAACTAGCATTTCAGGTTTCCGATATTGCCAGCTTAACTTGAAAAGTATGGTTTTTAAGACTAAATGACATTAAACCAGACCAACCGCTTAGTCACAGTCAGATATGACCGTGACTTACTATTAATCAGGACTTACAGGAATATTTCACCCAAAAATTAGAATTCTCTTAATTATTTCCTCACCCTAATAACATCTTAGATGTACCTGTAAATGACTTTCTTTCTTCTGTTGAACACAAATAAAGATTTTTGAAGAATATTTCAGCTCTGCATGTCCTCACGATGCAAGTGGTTACCGAAACTTTGAATCTTCAAAAAGCACATAAAGGCAGCATAAAATGATCCATAAGACTCCAGTGGTTGAATTTACATATTCAAAAGCAATATGATAGGTGTGGCTCCCAGCCTAGTAGGTGGTGATATGCACGACGAATGTGAATCGGTAAAAACAAAAGAAGAATGTGAAAGTGGAGATTGATCGTAAAAGAAAAAAATAATATATATATATATATATATATATATATATATATATATATATATATATATATATATATATATATATCCCCAAGTCTTTTGAATGCTTGATTCTGATTGGTTGACAGCCATTCTAAGGTGAGCAATTATTGTTCAAGTAAACACAAGGCTATGAAGTAGTTCCAGGTCTTTTCCACACAACGGTTCCATATCACTTTGCCAAATCATTTCAGATATTTAAAAAAGACCTACAGGCTACCATAACAAAATAACCAAATAAAACAAAGACATTCGTTAAGTAAATCAGATAAGAATGACAATGTCTATAATATCCTACATTTATTTCAATTTCGATTGAAAAGCGTCCCTCTCTTTCTCTATCTCTCTCTCTCTCTCTCTTTCGCTCTCATCTCACCCACGCACACACACACACACACACACACACACACACACACACACACACACATCGTACAAGCAACCACAGAAAAATAACCATTTAAACAAAGACACTGGTTAGAGTAAATCGGTTAAGAACATTAAACAAAGTGTATAATATCCTACATTTATTTAAATTTCAGTTGAAAAGCTCCCTCGTCTCACCCGCATTTATTCATGCTCCCACGTGGCATATTTAGGCATGGCCGACATGGGCATGTAACCTGGTAATCAATTTTGGGGCCGTTCTCATTTAGAATCACCACCACACATGGACACACATACATATATGCATTGTGCACACACTTACTCATGAGCAAGAAATAGAGATGTCATGTCAGTCACCGGGTATCTCAGTAGGGTTAAAAACAGTTGTTAATGTTTACATCGGAAATATGGTGACACTCGCTGCTGCTGAGAAGTGCTTAAACTTACATCTTGGAGATTTTGAAGCAATGTTACTTCTGATGAGAGCTACAAAAAACAGTGAATCGCAGAAGCGATCTCTCTCAGTTTCTGAGTTTCTCTCTTTCAATCACTCAAACACAAACTCACACACAAACTCTCTCTCTCACACACACACACACACACACACACACACACACACACACAAATGCACTACCTTATTACTCCAGTAAGTGCTCCAGTAAAGCAGCGCAAGCCTTGCTATCCTCCGTTGCTAGTTCTAAAGTGACGTTTTTTTAATTAGCAACAAAATATGATCTGTATCAGAGCTAGATGCTGAATCCGTGGCTGAAGTAGTTCCACTCACAAGAGCGTTTTAGGGAGGAAAACCAGAAAATGTCTTGAGATAAAACAGTGAATGATGTATTAAGGTGTGGTAACCGTGCTATAAGCAGAATAATTGACTACGGCCAGTTGAATTATTGAAAAATAATGCTAACCCGAGGTGATTATGTGGTCACAATATGTGCATAATTTTTTAATAATTCAACAGTCCACCGTCAATTATTCCTCACACACACACACACATACAATATATATATATATAGTCTTTCTTTTTTTTCTCTCTCTCACTCACAGCAATTACATTGGTTCTGAAGACATGGATTAAACCACTGGAGTCTTGTGGATTACTTTTATGCTGCCTTTATGTGCTTTTTAAGCTTACACATTTTTGGTCACCAATCACTTGCATTGTATGGTCCAACAGAGCTGAGATATTCTGAAAATATCTGTTTGTGTTCTGCAGAAGAAAGAAAGTCATACACATCTTGGATGGCTTGAGAGTGAGTATATGGTGATAATTTTCTTGGGTGAACTAATAGGCTATGTCTTAAATTTCCGACTAACCACTTCAATGATTTTTATCACGAATCCGACTTTCCCAAGATTCTCCGATGGTACGATAAACCATTTTTTGGATTTCGACTCCTGCACTGTAGTCACGTTGTACACCGGGTCTGGGTCTGTGTTGGCCATGAAGTATATCTGAAAACGAATACAATAGATAAAATGTTTATATATGCCGGATAATTATGTATGTATTCATACATTGTTGAGATTACATCTAACTGCGAGCAAAAGAAAGTTACACGCATCAATGTGAGCTAGCCATGCTTTGAGAAAATCGAAAGTAAACACATCGAAGTTTAAGAAAAGTTAACAACATTCGTCAACAAAAGGCGAATGATGTAAACAAACCGCGGAGCTAAATGATTATTAACAAAGACTATGTGTGATGACGGTACTGGTGAATAAGGATAGTTTACCTGATGGTTTTATCGGATGGTTGTCAACAGTTGCGCCGTTTTGACGTCCTTTGTGTAGCGAACTCTGTTTCACTTCCGCACTCCCTCCCTCGATTGTCTTTCATGGAGGAAGGACTTTCTACTGTGACAGCCTGGCAGACTGAGAATGGACCATAACAACAGAATTCGCATGTATGGATGCCAAGCTTGTGTCAATGCAACTCTAACGTGCTGATTTTACAGAAGCTTTGTGAACACAAAGAAGCCTGTCAACCTGTTTATTTTGTTTGCAAATTTATATTCATTATATATAAATATATACTTTATATATATATATATATATATATATATATATATATATATATATATATATATATATATATATATATATATATATATATATATATATACTGTATATAAAAAAAAATAAAAATAAAAAGGCACGTTCACCTCCTAAACATTTTATTCAATCATTTTAAATAATAAAAAAAAAAATACAAAAATAACAAACTTTATGAAGGCATTTCTCAAATCCCTCCATGTTATCTTTGTTGTGATAAATGTGAGGAGGAAAAAAGGAAATATTTTTTAAAAACTTTGTTTGATTATGTTTATGAAGGTATGGTTTTTAAGCATGCATTATATTAATAAATTAATAATGTATTTGGCCATAGGACATTTTAGTGTGGTTTTAGTTCAACAAGAGTTGTTGAGTTACAATGAGGCACTTACTATGGAAGTGAATGGGGCCAATCCATGTACAGAAAAATGCTCGCCACAAGACAAACAATATACATGTTAACATGATTTTTGTGTGATTAAGTTGCTTTAAAACCTTTTCTGGTTCTAGTTTTTCTGGCCCCATTCACTGCCATTGTAAATGCCTCAATGTGAACTAGATAATTTCTTCCTTTTTTTTTCGTTCTTTTTTTTTTTTTTAAAGGAGGAGCGAGTCAAAATTATTTTTTGTCATAATTAATTTTATGCCACAAATGCTATTGAGTGAGCTTAACATGTACTGAACCTGGAATATTCCTTTATTTAATTTAATTACATGCTTCTGTTTCTTATCGTTTCCTTCAGATTAACTTAAAATTTGTGAAAAACTTTAATGAGTAATGAAGTCAGTAATGTAGTCTAGGGCATATGCCTTATGCCCACCTAACTGTTTTAGGATTTTGCGTATGCTCACCTAAACTATGTGATGATACGTAGCACCGTTGAGTGAATTGTTTTTTATTTTATTTTGAAAAGTGTACAGAGCTTCTCTCTGAACACGGAGCTGCGGGAGGTGCAACTGACTGCCAAGGGCAATTTATTGTGTAATACGTATGTATTCGTTTATTAGAGTAATTTCAAAGTATAAAAAAATGTCATAGTATAGCCTAATGAACTTAATATTAATGACACCTATTAATTTAAATACATTTTTAACATCAAGTTACCATACCATGTTTCTTAGTGTACTGTACACCATGCCAGCAAGAAACTTACCTTGATATACATTTGCATAGGACTATATTTACAACAGCCAATGTTATTTTTTAATGTTATTATATTATTTTATGTTATTAAGTCTCCCTGCCTAAACAGACTCTGATCCACCCCCATTTTATCAAACTATTTCATCACATCACATTTGCTACAGCTACAAAGCACACATCACACACACCACACACAATAAAGTTAAGTCCTATTTTGTTGCACTGTAATGTTGGTTCTGTTTTTATTTTCTTTAATATGGAAATGTATTTATTAATGCTCTACCTGACTAAGCATGTACAAATAGTTTTATTATTCTGCAGGCTGAGCTGGACAGAGAACCTGTAAAAATGACAACACAATGTTAATGTGACACACATGGATAATTGACAAGCAATAAGGGGGATACGCTTTGAAAGCAAAGCACAAAGCACCATTACAAGCATAATTTAATTAGTAGGAATATGTTTTCAAATACATGACAACTTTTGCAATATAACAATAAAAAGAGTGAACTCCAGAAACTTTAATAAGGTTTTTTTGTTTTGTTTTTTGCAATCAAACTGACATCCCATTTCACATCCCCCCTTTTAAAGAAACTTCTCTTGTATGCAATACATAAGTGCTTGACCATATCCCTGCCAACTGCTTAAATTAAAGCTGATGTAATTTCTGTGACACTAGCTCCCCCTGAACAGAACTGCAAAAATAAACTATGTTTTCAAAACAAGCTTTCTGAATACGCCCAGCCTGCAGTTGTTCAAAATGTCAGACAGTCCTAAGCTGGTGGCTCTAAAAAACAAAGATGTTTACAATTTACAGTAGAATCATCCAAATGCCTTTTAAGTTGTTCAAATAATTAAATCAGATGCTAAGGCATCTTTTAGATTATGTTCTGAAGAGTATTCTACAAACAACACCAAGGTTTTGACTATTTTCTTGATTTATGAATAAGGGAGGCTTGAGTATTTTGCAGCTTTAATATGGGATGTTTTGCCATCTGAAAGGTGGAGCATTGGGTGTTCCCCCTCGTGTCAGGGGCGGTACCAGAATTTTTTTATAGAGGGGCCAGACAGGGTACAGTGATCAGTCTGGGGTGTCACCATATTTCTGTCCTACTGGGGCAGATGAAGGACATTTATTGTTTTTATTCATAACATATCAAACAGATATTTGTTTTTTCTTCAAGAGTTTCCTGCTGTGAGCTCACGAAAGTCTGGTGGCTCATGAGAGTCGTAATATCCGTCGACATTTTTTTATTTTTTTTGGGCATCATTTTAATACAGTAATAAACATGGAGAAAACTAGTGTTTATAGGCTTTATTCTTTCAACGTGTCACAAGTCCTGCAAAACCTCAATGGTGTGATTATATTAATGTTGTCACTGTGTGATAATGCCAGTAGTACATCTCAAAGCTCACAATTGATGTGTTCTACGTACATCCTCCTGTCATTCCAAGTTCATTCTTCCAAGGTAGCTTTGCAAGACTGGTCTTCATATTAACATAAATCCATTCTCTAGGGCTGGGAATCTATTCCAAAAAGAATATATTCCGAGGCATTGGGAATTGAGAATCAACTCGATTCCGCACAGGCAAATTGACTGATGGGTGAATTTCCATGACTACTGATCTACGCATTCCAGAAGGCTTAACTGCATTAATTCAGTTAACAAAAGGATGTTGGTTAACCGCATTTACTTAAACGAAATGATCATCAACCTGATTCTGAATATTTTGCAGTTCAACAAAAACCTGGATTTTTTAAATAAAGTGTAGGCCTATGTTTGGACATTTCTATTTAGTGTACAAAAGGTAGTGGACATCGGCATACTAATAAACCTCTTTATATAACAAGATCAACTGGGTGAGAACAGGCAATTTCAATGTAGATAAAAGTTCCCTCAAATGTATCCTGATTGAAGCGTTGCACTTTGGGATGTGCATCTAGGATATCTAAAAAATATATATAATATTAAAAAATAGCGAGTTTTACACTGATAAATAAGGCAGAATCACCCCACTGTTACATCTCAACCACTTACCTCTTTATTATGAAAATAAATCTGTTGCTGAACTCGAGAGCTTGTAGATTTGAATTTGAGAACTTGTAAAATAAATATTTGTACTTGTAGGTTGAAATTTAACACACAGCTACAATGTGAAAACCTGTAAAATACAAATCTAAAGTTGAATGTTGCAATCTGCACTCACAGACGATAATCAAAAACCTGTATTTTTTATTCAAAGTTGCAGACAGTCACAAATGTGTAAAATGACATTCATATAAATACAACGACAGAGACAAACATGTATTACATATTTACTTTTGTAATGTAATTCACTTTTGCAGTACAACCACAAATCAGTTCTAGAGTCTCAATAGAGACTGGACTGGCACACACACACACACACACACACACACACACACACACACACACACACACACACACACACACACACACATGTTGTGTTTCCATGTTTTATGGGGACTTTCCATAGACATAATGGTTTTTATACTGTACAAACTTTATATTCTATCCCCTAAACCTAACCCTACCCCTAAACCTAACCCTCACAGAAAACTTTCTGCATTTTTACATTTTCAAAAAACATAATTTAGTATGATTTATAAGCTGTTTTCCTCATGGGGACCGACAAAATGTCCCCACAAGGTCAAAATTTCGGGTTTTACTATCCTTATGGGGACATTTGGTCCCCACAAAGTGATAAATACACGCTCACACACACACACACACACACACACACATACACACACACACACACACACACACACACACGTGTCCTGAGTTGCACTTTAATTATTGTCACTTTATACCTGGCTGCTACCTCAATAACTGCTATGTGCATAGAACATTATCTCATAGTAAGTTATGTTTACATTTGGCATTTTTAGAAACTGTCATCTTTTTGCACTACTGTGTACTGGTCGGCGCTGCACTGTCTCTCACTGTGCCTATCGTCCTGTTCATTTTTAGTAATTTATTGTACTGTCCCGTAGTTTTTGCACGTGCACTTTATATAGGTATGTTATCTAGTCTGTGTAGTCTCATGTTGTTCTGTGTTTGTCCTATGTTGTTTTATGTAGCACCATGGTCCTTTAGAAACATTGTCTCATATACTGTATACTGTACTAACTGTATATGGTTGAACGACAATAAAAACCACTTGACTTGACCTATTATATCACTTCTGAAGATTTGAATTTAACCACTGGAGTCTTATGGATTACTACTATGTTTCCTTTATGTTATTTTTGGAGCTACAAAGGTCTGATCACCATTCACTTGCATTGTATGGACCTACAGAGATTAGATATTCTTCTAAAAAGCTTTGTTTGTGTTCATCAGAAAAAAGAAAGTCATGCACTTCTTGGATGGCATGAGGGTGAGTAAATGATGAGAGAATTTTTTTTGGGGGTGAACTATTCCTTTAACCTCAAGGTACATGATACCTGAGGCCTAAACATTGTTAAAAGAAACACAATGTAAGTCCCTTCTGTATTCATGATCAAAACCCACCATTATTCCTGCAAGATGCTTTTGCCAAAAGCATCTTTTTTGATGTAAAATAAAAAACTACAACAGCTAGGGGCAAAATGGCAAAGCAACAAAATATCACAAAGAACCTTATGTCTCCTTATGATGATTCGCTTTTTTGAAAGTCACTTTGGATAAAAGCGTCTGCCAAATGAATAAATGTAAATGTAACAAAACATAATTTAGTACAATGTAAAAAGAGATCTCTTTATGTTGACAATGCACTTTGCAACAAAAAAGCATCAATCTTATTGAAATTGGGCAAATACATAGGCCACCTCATTTAAAAATACCTAGATCCGCCCCTGTGTTAAAGACATGTTGAATGTGCATTCCCTCCATTGGCATTTCTTTGGAAAGGGACAGTATTTTGCTAGTTCTAGGGTATTTTTCCTAGTTCCTAGCAGTGCAACACCCACTTACCCGTAAGCACAGAGGGGCTATGTGTTTTACATTACTGCTTTGGATAAGAGCATGTGCTAAATGCTTCAAATGTCAATTTAAATGGGTAGCATGCCTAACAAATCATTTTTATACAGTGACTAAATAGTAATAGGATAATTATTTTTTTAAACTGCAGTTACTGTTTGATTACCATGTAACTAATAAAAATTTTGAATAATTATTGGAAAATATTATTTGTTCCATGGTCATAATACATTAAATGCAGTTTTTAAATAATATCTAATGTATTACCACATAATCTAAACTTCAAATTCTTTCTCCAGCAGTGGAGTTTTAGTCATGTTTTTTCTCTCTCTTTAAATCTGTGTTTAAATTGGAGAAAGAGGAAGCAACATAACATTAGAAGCAAATACTTTTTATAGCGCAGTGTACAAAACAAAGTGTTTTGCACTCAGAAATCCAAAAATACATTATTTATACTTTACAGTACTAGTGCATATTAGAATAATATATACATCCTGTGAAAAGCAAAAATACACTTCAACTCTTCTTATAATAACACTGTAAAACTGCATCAATACTAAATGAACATTGCAGACACTAAATCAAATCAACACCTCATGATACGCTGTCAAATAAATAATGTAAACATTCCTGTGTATAAATGGTCTTGTTTAGCTACAGACATGTGAGATAAATATACCAAAGTTTCACTCTGCAAATAAACATGTTGTCTTACAGCTACAAAATTCAAAGTTTGGTCCCAGCCTCTGAGCAGGACGAGATAAGAGACAATTAGATTTATTAAGGCATTAACATTTTGGTGAAGAGATCTTGAATACAGCATGTACAACATTGTCTCTTTCAGGTCCTTAAAGCAGCCATCATACACCGATGAGCCTCAACATTAAAACCAACATTAACATTGTGTAGGTCCCACTCGTGTTGCAAAAACTGCGCCAGCCCGCATCTCAGAATAGCATTCAGAGATGATATTCTTCTCACCACAATGGTACAGAGCGGTTATCTGAGTTACCATAGACTTTGTCAGTTCAAAACCGTCTGGCCATTCTCTGTTGACCTCTCACATCAACAAGGCACAGAACTGCCCCGCACTGGATGTTTTTTGTTTTTGGCAAAATTCAGAGTAAATTCTAGAGACTGTTGTGTGTGAAAATCCCAGGAGATCAGCAGTTACAGAAATACTTAAACCAGCCCATCTGGCACCAAAAATTATGCGGTTCAAATCACTGAGATCACATTTTTTTTCCCTATTCTGATGGTTGATGTGAACATTAACTAAAGCTCCTGACCCGTATCTGAATGATTTTATGCACTGCTGACACATGATTGGCTGGTTAGATAATCGCATGGATGTTTGCTGGTGCCAGTCGGGCTGGTTTGAGTATTTCTATAACTGCTGATCTCCAGGGATTTTCACACACAACAGTCCGAAATGTGCCAAAAACAAAAAAACAGTGAGTGGCAGTTCTGTGGACGGAAATGCCTTGTTGATGAGAGAGGACAACAGAGAATGGCCTGACTGGGTCAAACTGGCAAAGTCTATGGTAAATCAGATAACCACTCAGTACAATTGTGGCGAGAAGAATATCATCTCTGAATGCTATTCTGAGATGTGGGTTGGCACTGTTTTGGCAGCAAGAGGACGACCTACAATACTAGGTAGGTGGTTTTAATATTGTGGCAAATCGGTGTATTGTACTGTACTATGTCTACTGTATATGTATATCTACTGTAGAACAAACTACACATTTTCCTAGCGTATTCCTGCTGATAAGACACCGTCTTCCATTACTTTACACTGCGGCACCTTTAAGAGAATGTAAGGAGGAAACTATTAAAAATATGCAATGAAACTGAGCAAATTCAACAGATCTGTTCTGTCAATCTAGTTTTCAGCTTACTTCAACATTGTTTTTATAATTTCTTCCCTACAGCACATAAAAAGGATGTTTTAAATTTCACAATTAGCTTTTATTTATGAAGTATTACAAACATATTTTCTATTTGACAAATTATGTAATGGTAAAAGCAGACTCACCAGTTGGTTGAGAGCCACAAGTGACCTTATAAGAGGTCCATATGCTTATAGCAATAAGAAAAGTAGCCATAAAACCAAACACCTGTGAAGGTTTATGTGAAAGTGGAGTCATTAGTAGCAGTAAGATATAAACAGTATTCTACAAATATAACTTTAATTGTTTTTTATGCAAAAAAAGACCTTTATACGATCTTAAGCACCTCTCAATAACTCTTGCACCTCCCAATAACTCTTGCACCATGTGATTCAGAATAACAGATATGCACTTCATGTTTCCTTTTCCCTACACAAGAATGCTTTGTGCTTATCCCTGGCCAGTCAGCAACATGTACTGCACATATTACAAACACAAAATGGCACTCACAGATCCAGCGACCAAAGAGGAGTACCCATGACTTTTCACAGCCGCAACTATAGAGGCGATAAAGACCAGGATACCTCCCACAGCATAATGTAAAAACTCCTGTAAATAGCAAGTCAATTTATGGAGATGATACACTTCTGAAAAGATTACAATATGACTTGCTCAATTCTATGCTGTATGATCTTGAGTCAGAAGAATGCACATCAGTAAAATATAATGAAAGGTAGGTGAACAACCCTTTTAGACATTGAGCAAAATATTAAATCATGAATAAATTGTAATAAAAAAAGTGCAGGTCAAGAACTGTGCTGAATTACCGTCAATGTCCAGTTAATGCATGTGATTTTTCTTTGAAGTCTCATCACGTACATCAAGAAGAAGAAAAGGAAGACGATGAGGAACCACGCGGTGACCACCTCAAAGTACCGAAATGCAGAGTAACTGGTCCAATGCTGATCACAGTGCACACATAAGAAGGCAATCAGGAGGATCACCTGTTCAAAACAAAATTAAATAAGACAAATGTAAGTAGGGTACACCTTGACTACTTATTGCTCTGGACGGAAAAGTATTACAGAAATTACTAAATGCTTTTCTGAGTATAACTCAGAATAACAGATTTTTGTATAATAAGCTCATTTTTATTATAATGCTATATTATTTTATTTCTATTTTTATAATGGACAATAAGAAAAACACAATTCTATCACAATAAAAAGTGAGGTTAGCTAATAGTTTCAAGTTTCATGGTGTAAATATGGTGTAAATATGGTGTAAATTAAAATGATTGGGGTTAATCGTGGTGGGTTCTTCTCTACATGTTGTAGAGTACCAGAGCAAATCTCCCTCATCATCACTGTGTTCATTTTAACAGACAGTTGTTCTGTGTGTGAGGTTTAACAAATTATCCCTGCTATTTAAGCACCCCACCCCCAACTCCAACACACACACACACACACACACACACACACACACACACACACACTAAAACAAACCTTAAATTACAACAACCCATAGTAGTGAATAAAGACATTATTAAGTCTCTTCATTAACTTTTTATTTTTATTTTGATGATGCTCCCCTAACACAAAAATAAATATGAAAGTACCATGGTACAATGATGGTAACATAATACTTTGACATATGGTTTAGCATGGTACTGATAACAAAAAATGTATCATATACAGGTAATCCAAGGTAGACTACTTCAAAGAATATTGTTATTACCATAGTACATTTCCAAAAACCATGGCATTGCCGTTGCAAATGCTATGATACCGTGTCCAAAAACAGATGGTGGTACTTTTAGCATTGACTGTTAATTAGGTTTTTTTTATTATTATTTATCTCATTTCTAGGGACACAGTGCAGTATTTTCCATTTAAAAGTAAATTGGTTGTACTTCGAATAATATAAATTAATCAACTGATAAATTGTTCGCACTCAAGCAAATACATTAAATGGAAAGGTCCGTTAATTCCCAAATTATGATGCCACTCTTTGAAATAAACTACTTGCATCTACAGAAAAAGACCATCTGTATGTTTGGGATTATGTATGTATTAACTCATTTGTTAACAGCATGAAATAAATAATGTGACGGAATTATAACTTTCTCTTACCACTTGGCCGATTTTCAGTAATCCTTGAAATGAACGCGCATAACCGATGTTGCAAAATCCTCCATCTGATGTCGATGTTGTTGTTGTAGTAGTAGTAGTCACAATAGTATGAGACATTGTGATGTATTTATAAATCTAAAGTGAAAGGGCACTTTAATAATAATACAAATATAAAGTTGCTCAACTAGGAACAAACGGCTGAAAGTGTATGAAATGCAGCAGGGTGTGGCCATTGGCAAAAGTTTATTTCATATTATGTATGATCTGTTTCCTTTTTTGAGACACAAGGTTGTTTTCGTCCACAAGAGAGCGCATGGAGGCTCAAAAAGCTTAATTGTCCTTTGAACGGCATTCAAATCTATAGATGTTTTTTTGTCTTAGTGGAGTAATTTTTAAAATACAATTATTTTTGTTCAAACCTTTGAATTAAAAAGATTCGTAAAATGACATACAAATTTAAATCTACTACAGCAATTTTTATAAAATTATTAAGTAAACTGTAATAGCATGAAATGTATACCGACAACGATTGGTCAATTCTTACATCGCTTTGAAAAGTAACAGATACCACGTGACAACAATGATTACGTGTTAGGTCAGTAGATGTCTGGGTAATTATTTTTACCTTATACTCATGATACTGAGAAAATGGTAAAAGCCATTTAGTTGAAACGGCATTGTGAATGTTTTAAACAGAAGGATTGTTATTTAAACCCGCTGTGTCTGACCAATTAACGGACAACGTATGAGCCGCAAAGTCACGCCTATTTTAAACACCCTGTTTTAGGAAACTTGCCGTGCTTCGCAAAAGTTATATCTGTGTGTGCACTATCTTCTTAACTGTTTCATTTAAAATTTGTGGTCAGTTTTATTTTATAGCTTCGTTGAAGTGAAAATATTACATGTTTAAAGAACACACTCTGCTGGAAAAAGCCAGACAGCCTGTAATGAAGACTCACTTCCACTCCCCAAACACACACACACACACACACACACACACACACATACAGCAGCAACAAAGTTTTAGAAAGAAAGTTAAAAACTGTTTGATACCAAAAAAATATTTATTATGGTTCCACAGTAGTAACAATAACTGTAGACTTTAACTGTAGATATTTTGAGTCTTCAAAACAATAATAGCCAATGCATTTGTAAAAACAAAAATAACTTGAACATTTTTGTATTTTAAACAGCACTTTCGTTCCCATAAAAAACCCAGACTTGCTGCTGCTGCTGCTGCTGCTGCTGCTGTTGTTGTTGTTGCTGTTGTTTTTTTAGACACTTTCATCAGCTTCACTTCTATTGCCCTTTGATGTCCATTGACTCTTTATAGGTTCTGTACATTTGTTCATCAAACTCTTAAAAACAAATTTCAAATGAGCATGCATGCATACAAACACATAAAGGTCAACTTAACTGACCCTCAATTACAGTAATAAAATGTTATTATGATATGACACAAATATAGTCTTCACCTCCCACTAGTGCCACTGGTGGAAATAAATGTGTCATCTAATAAAAAAAAGACATGGAAAAAGCAGTGAAACCAGTGTAGTGTGTTAATTTTAGGAAATATTATAATTGTAATTTATTATCCACAATCCTAATTGTTTGTTCCACAAAGTTCAAAGTGCATTTCTTTAATAGTAACAATTAATTGAAGGTAAATGGATCAATGTGTTTTTTTTTTTAATAATTTAAGTTTCAATGTTAACTGTTCATTTTTGCCACCTAGCAAGACAATAATGTTGTCTTATACTATAGATGTTCCAGTGTAATGACTGGATTTTATTACTCAGTTTCATTTTGTTCAAATTCGATTGGACAACAAAATGAGCTTTACATCATTATACTCACCAACAGGTAAAAACTTGACATTGGCATATATTGGTGTGCCATTGGCTTGATCAATGGAGGTTTTAACTCTCTGCAAATTTTCCATTTGCCTGGAATATGAAAAAATAGGCAATATGTATTTTTCAATGTGTGAAAATCTTTTGTACAGATGCACTTTTCAGTGACCAATGTAATGAAATAACATTAAGTCTTACTGTTGCATGGTTCTCTGCGCACTTCGTCCTTTTAGGGGGGAATTACACATACAGCAGATCAGAATGACAGCTTTAAAAATGCTAATCAAAGCAAAAAAAAAACGGGTAGGCCTACTTACTTCTTGTTATCACAATACTAACAAACACCCCAAGACCAACCAGCAGCAAGCATCCCAGAGCAGTAATAAACATCAGAAGACCGGAATTCTTTAGGAGAAATTTTCTCTCAGCCTGACCAAGTGAGTTCACAGCCTGGCAAGTGTACACATCCTGGTCAGAGAAGGGGACTGAACTGATGACTTTGTAGTTGCTGTTGTCATATTTCGTTATTGGAACATTTTCCAAGGCACCAGATGCAGAGAACCATTTCACCTCTGGTAATGGTTTCCCTTGAGTAATGCATGTCAGCATCTCACCCTGATCTGTGGCCTCTGAATCCAGTGCTAGGCTGATGATCTGTGCTGGAGCTACTCAGTGGACAAACACACATACACACACACACACACACACAAATGTAGCTCATTAATTTCATCTGTACTTACAGTGGCCCCCAAAAGTATTTGGACACTTAAGCCACACTTATACTTATATGAATGTCCATGCATCAGATAAAATATCAAATCAAGTGACATTTATTTTAAATGGATCAGTTAACTGAAAAAAAGGAGTTAGTTCTAAGAAAATATAAAAAAATTTTTTAGTGCAATGAAGTTTGGACAAAGATTCAGTTTTGAAATTGTGTTTTCCAGGCCTCGAAAAGAAATAGAAATTTAAAAAAGTAATTAAAATTATATCAGTAAAACCCTGTAAAAAATATATATTTGCAGCTATAAAATATTTCATTTAAAAGAAAATGTGCTCAAAGTGCAATCTATAGGAAATTATTGTGGGAAAAAAAAACGTATTCAGTAATCACAAACCAAAGGAAAAGTCAAGAAAAGCCAGTGGTCAAAATGTATAGGAACTCTGCCGTGTGGCTTAAGTGCCCCAATACTTGTTGTATTTGTTTCAAGACAGCAGACAGTACAGATTGTATTTATTTATATATATCATATGTACAATAAATATCAGCCCCTCTCTCACCAGTGATATAAAGCAATGTGCCACTCCCATTCTGAAAACGATTATAAGTTAACTCCACCCTGCAGAAGTACCGTGTATTATCAGTAAACTGCAAGTCAGTGATACCCAAGGAAATGTCTCCTTTCCTGGGGTTACCATGAAGAAAGAAACGCTTTGGTGGTGTGGCATCAGAGCAGTTGTCTTGCCCATTTGTCTTGTTCCACAAAGAGCATTTAAAAAAAGCTGGGGTTTTATAGCTATCCTTCATCCAAATGACATTGATGCTGCCGTTGTAAATATTTTGTTTTGGATGTGTGAAAACACAGGGGAGAACCACACTTTGACCCATGGAGCCATTGACCAGAGCCTGCACAGTCATCGTCCAGCGTGATGAACATGTTGAATCTGCAGATGAGAAGAGAACATTGTCATCAGTTACTTACAATATTTAACTGTTACAAGATGTGTCCGATACCTTAAAAAAAATCCTGGACTTGTTTTCAATGGTTACATTTCTTTTTTTAATTTTGCATAGATTTTTAGATCTCTTAGAATCATAAAAAAAAAAAAAAAAAAAGTTTACCTTTGAAGGAACAAATTAAAGGAAGTAAACCAAGTAAAAGCATCTTCAGAGAAAATATTATGGTCTCACGGACAGACACTATATAATGAAAGTATGCTGGCTAAATAAGAGGGTAAGGAATGACCAAAAGAAGGAACCGTGTACCAAAATACCTTTTAGGGAATTGGTAAGTAGGAAGTTTCCCTTGAACAATCATTTGTTAAGTTTTAAGATTCCATATGCTGTATACCATATGAGGCTGGAAATTATTCTAACATCACTAGCATTTTATTCATGCAGCATACTGCTGTTATTTATAAACAGAGCCTTCTGTATATGGGTCATTGTCAAATAAGGTTGTCCAAGGTGATAAAAATAAGATATATATTCAAATCTATTTTAAACATGAGTCAGGTTAGTAGAAATGTATTTATTGTGTCCATTTGGTTTTATATTTGAAAAACATTTATAGCATTTGCTCCAAAAAAAAAATATTAATTGAATGACTTTAAATGTAAAAAGAAAATATTAAGAAACTTTCTTGTGCCTTAACGTAAACATTTCAAAAGATTTATTGATTTTTTTTTTTTTTTTACATCACACAGTTATTAGGGTCTAAAGGAGTCCTCTCTGCTTTATGGATCCCTATCTGTCACTCACCAGATGTTGTGTCGGAGTAGTGACACTAGAGGTCGCTCTTGGGGGACCCAAACACCTCAGATCTTTGAGAAAAGGCCAATGAGAAATGGCAAGTGGAATTGGCATGCCACTCCCCTGCACATACGGGTATACAAGGAGCTGGCTTGCAACCACACGTTCAGATATTTTCTTCGGAGCCGAGCGGTTGATTCAGCTGTACTTCTCTACCGGTCCATTCACCTTGAAACAAGCAAATTGCTGTTGGATATACGCCGCATTTCAGCAGCTTTTTCTCCTTCTGCAGCAGTTGCTGGGCACTTCTACAGCTTAAAAGAGCATATATATTTATGCAAAAAGTGTATATTTCCTCTAATTGAGCAAACAAATTGATGTGAACAACTTTCTAAAGATGCGTCTTATTAAAGATGCCCTTCCGTCTTTGTGTAGTTTATGGCTGCATCGGCGACCGCCTTGGTGATGCCGGACGCCAAGGAATCGACTGGGCTAGCGGCTGAATGAATGGTTGTGAGCCAGCTCTTTTTATATCTGTATGTCATGCAAACTCCACTCACCAATTCTCACTGGCCTTTTCTCAAATATCTGAGGTGTTTGGGGCTCCCAAGAGTGACACCTAGTGTCACTACATCGACACAACGTCTCGTTGTGAATGAAATGATAATTCTTCTTTTCAAAAAAATAAGTTATATAAAATTATCTCTGAACAATTCGTTTCTTGTTCACACCAGATTTGAATTTATTATTAATTTATATAATTATTATAATTTTCTACAATTTGCACAATGACTAAATGCACATGGCTTGCTGAACAAAACTGATGAGTTGACTCTCAGTGAAATTGACACACTATTCAAAACTTCTAAACATTCTTTCATCTTGTGAGCCATCTCTTGCGAAATGATCCATTCAATTATCAAAATCTGTCAGACATACATGTATATTCCATAATTATCTAAGACATGGAATGTATGTGATGTCTGCTAAATCTCTGGCCAGACCAACAAGAGCGACAGGATGTTTTCCCGGTAAACTTGTACCTACTATTGAAATTGGTATCTAAAAAGCTTGTTTTGGGTGAGTTACTACATTTTGCAGACATGCAATGGAGTTGTCATGTCCTATAAAACAGTTGTGACAATTGCAATTACAGTTTAGGGAATGTTAAGATTGTTTAAAGAAAATTAGCCAAAGTGATTGAGAAAAACTGTATTTATTTGTATATTTATTTACTCTCTCCAGAATTTTTTTTGACTTAATGTCCCTGAAAAAAAACATCAAAATGACTTTGAAATTGAAAAACATGTTCATCAGGTGTATTCAAGTCACTGTTTGTTTTGAATAACTTCAAATACGTGTCACGTAATTAACCTGGATACACTCTAAACTCTTCATCAGGATTATTGTCACTTTTATCCTTAAGATTGTTTGCTTTTAAAATGTTCTGTCTTATATTCTTAAAGGACTGTAAGAGACCTGTCATGGTTGCAATTACATTTCAGTATGCAGGTCTTTAATTCAGATATAATTTAATAGCACATTTAAAGTTTGCAAATGGATGGATGGATGGATGGGTGGGTGGATGGATGGATGGATGGATGGATGGATGGATGGATGGATGGATGGATGGATGGATGGATGGATAGATAGATAGATAGATAGATAGATAGATAGATAGATAGATAGATAGATAGATAGATAGATAGATAGATAGATAGATAGATAGACAGAATACAGGAATTAGCCTAAAGACTGCAGGACTGAGTAGTGTGTCTCCCTCTGACTCTGTGTGATGTGTGATGGTGAGTCAGGAATGGGCACATGTTGCTTGTAGATGTTGAAACTTTTCATACTGCACCATAAATCCAGAACGTCTGCAATGGCCTCACAGCAGTTCAGTGTAACCCTGGTTCTGTTGCTGCTCCTTCACACAGCAGGTGAGAAAATTCAAATTCAAGACACATTAAATATATGATGGAGCATATTTTGATAAAACGTATCATCAGTTTAAACTTTATAAACAATGTGACCTCTTGTAACTTGTTTCCGTAGCTAAAGCCAAAGATAATGATGGCTGGTCCATGAAAGCACCCACTGAGGTCCGGGCGATTGATGGGTACCCTGTAGTGCTGCCCTGCTCCTTTACTCACCCACAACACACCCATCCCTCCTCCATGCATGTGGTGTGGACCCTGGGCCATGGACGGGCTGCCACTGTTCTCTTCCGCTGTTCAAGCCTGAACAACAGCCAGCACTGCCAATCAAAGCCCGACCAGGACCAGCGCTACCGTATGGAGGGCAACCACAGAAATCATGACATCTCACTCAGGATAAACAGTGCAACCTTGGAGGACAGTGGCCGCTATTACTGTCACGTGGAGTTACCTGGGCACCATCATACAATCGTTGAGAACACACTGGGAACCCGCCTTCGAGTAGAGGGTAGGAAAACAATAGTAAACTGTTTAAATAAAATATACAATTTTCAAAATTCATATATTCAATTATATATTCATAATCATCATAATTCAAGCTGTTGTGTCTTGGAGAGAGGTCGGTGTGTTTAAAGGAATCATTAATCCACCAACAAAAATGCTGTCCTATTTACTCACCCTCATGCAGTTTAACTTTCTTCTGTTGAACACAAAAGGAGATGTTAGGCAGAATGACAGTCTCAGTCACCATTTGCAATCATTGCATAGAAAAAAGGAGCAATGTCAACATTCTACAAACCACTGAAGAAAGTAAGTCATAATGGTTTGGAATGGCATGAGGGTGATTAAATGATGAGAGAATTTACATTGTTGGGTAAACTATCCCTTTGACACATTGTATCAGTGTATATTTACGGTGACCGTAAAAATACATATGTTAGAAATACCGTACTACCATACAACATTTTGAACTTTTGTAGTTTTTTTATTTACTATTTCTGTCACAACATTAAAACCATATTGTGTAGGTCCCCCTCATGCCACCAAAACTGTGCCAACATGCTATTCTTCTCACCACAATTGTACAGAGCTGTTATCTGATTTACCATAGACTTTGTCAGTTCAAAACAGTCTGGCCATTCTCTGTTGACCTCTCACATCAACAAGGCATTTCTAACTGCCACTCACTGGATGTTTTTTGTTTTTTGCACCATTCTGAGCATATTATAGAGACTGTTGTGGACTGTCCTGTCCCAGGGGATCAGCAGTTACAGAAATACTCAAACTAGCCCGGCTGGCACCAACAATCATCCATGTGATTATCTAATCATCCAATTATGTAGCAGCAGTGCAATGCTTAAAATCATGCAGATAAGGGTCAGGAGCTTCAGTTGATGTTCTCACAAACCATCAGAATGGGGAAAAAAGGGAGCATGGCATGATTGTTGATGCCAGATTAATTCTGCTTACCATTTTTTAAGAATTGTTTGAGAAACAGTATGAATTATGCAGCAATGAACTTTTTAAACAGTAGTGCTACACTGTTGTCACATGGCATCATTATGTGCATATTTTTGATGTGCATCTAATATAATTTTGGAAATATAAAACTTTATTTTTTATTGGTATTCAATCTTAAAGGAATATTCCTGGTTCAATACAAGTTTAATCGACAGAATTTGTAGCTAAATGTTGATTGATCCTTTTCTGCATATTGCTGCCCCCTTTGGCATTTCGAGGCACTGATTTGTGGCCCATTCTGCATAACGCAGAGGCTCATTTCAGCTGCACCTGATCGCCCCAAAGTGCGTCGGCACACTAGGAAAAAGGTCGGTTTGCCAGATTGCCAATCCAGCCCTGAGTATAAACAAAATAATACAAATACATTACATTATTATGGGAGCACACAAACAAAGCATTGATTAGACAGTACAAACTGAGACATTAGAAGTATATTTATTGTTTCTTTTATTTCCATATCATCGAACATCAATGGCCAACTGTAGAGAGCAATCTATTTTGCAATTAAATTTGTCAATCTCGCACGGACCCATTACGACTGTGTCAGACGAACAGAGCATCTCACTTGTTTTCAGTGTCTCGCGCCTAAATGCAGAACGAGCTGCTCTCGCTGGTTTGATGAGGTGCAGTGCAGTACAGCCAAAAGCTGAGGCTATGTTGACTGCCCCCTCCTGCCCCAGATTCGTAAAAACATTAAAGCTCTGTACACACATGCAATGACTTCCAACGACAAAGTGACTAGTTCTCATTCATTTTCAATGAGAACTGGCGACTTCTGGTGACAAAAGTGACAGAGAATTCTGGCTACTATATGTGGTATGGTGAGCGATAAGACAAAGTTGAGAAAAATTTTACTTTATGCAAATGAGGAGCAACTTTCGGAAGTGGCATCCAATAGGAGTGAAGACGGTGTTCACTGGAGCTCACGTCACCCATCTCCTTCGACTACTTGGACTTCCTGTTCCTGTTGCTGACAGCATGTTGCACAAGTCTTTGTAACTTGCTAGCCTGCTTAGCATTGCTTATTCTTATACATTTATAATTTTATCCTTTTGCCGTTTCAGGTTTTTCCGCTTTCTGCTGTTTCATCTATGTTTAATACTGCGTACACCAGTTTCTGTAGTTTTTTTTTCTTACTTTTTTCTGCTTGTCTACATCTCGCTCTCGACTCTGTGCATTCGTTTTTCTCCACTGTGTTTTACATGGATCTCAAACATCTGCTGATTAGGATCCACATCGATCTCAAACCCTCACCACTCAAGAACAACAAACAATTGCGGTAAGTCATGGCATCCGCTCATGTTATTGCTTCCCACATTACATGCCACAAGTTTACTATAGCTTCTTCCATCAACAGTGAGGGATTTACATGTGATGAATGTAAGGAATTAGTCAGACTTAAGGAGAAGGTTAATGAGTTAGAGACATGCACTCTAGCACTAGTGGAGGTCAGTGAGTAAGAGAAGCCGGTAGATACTGTTTCGGATTCGGGTAGTACGGCAACCAACACACACACTTTGGTACTGGCTGAAGAGCCCCCACAGCAGGGTAATTGGGTGACGTCTCTGTGGCATACTCGCTCAGCAAAGTGACATCCCTCTCCCATTCCTGTTAGGGTTTCCATTCAATTATCCCCGCTGAGTGATGCACCCATTGAGAATCATGTTGAAAGAGCCCTAATAATTGGTGATTCTATTGTAAGGAAAGTGGAAATAGAGACTACATCCAGCATTGTAAAATGCATTTTGGGGGCTCAGGCATCTAACAACAGATAACATTTACAAGTGCTGGATTATCCTAAATGTAGATTTTCTAAAATTGTTATTCATGTCGGCACTAATGATGTCTGGCTTCGCCAGTCGGGGATCACTAGAGATAATGTTAAAGAGGTGTGGAAACTTGCAAAAATGATGCCAGATACTGTAATATGCTCTGGCCCCTCCCTGCTCATAATGGTGAAGAGGTTTATAGTAGATTAGTGTCACTGAACAACTGGATGTTTGAGTGGTGTCTGGAGCATAGCATAGGATTTATAGACAATTGGAAGAGTTTTTGGGGTAGACGTGCCCTGCTAAAAAAGAGACGGACAACATCCCTCCAGGGAAGGTGAAACTCTCCTCTCTTGTAATTTGACTCAAAGTCTTAATAATGATAGTATTTGACTAACTGGGCCCCAGGTCAGGAAGAAGACAAACTGGTTAATCTGAACATCTGCTAGCTGCCTTGAGGCGTCACATAGGTTACATAAACTACAACAGATACAAGGCTGTATCACCTAGATATCACATAGAGACTGTGTCTGTTCCCCAAACTACTACAAAAAAATTATTAATGCGTTCATGACCTCAAGACTAGATTATTGTAATGCATTTCTGTGAGAATGTCCAGTAATAAATGTATAAATAAATAAATACATTTTAAATGGTTCAAAATGCAGCTGCCAGAGTGCTGACTAGAACCAAGAAAAATTATCATATTAGCCCAATTTTATTGTTGTTACATTGGCTAACTGTTACATTTCGAATTCATTTTAAATTCTGTTAAAATCATACAAAGCTTTGAATGGACTAGCTCCACAGTACTTAGGTGACTGACATGCTATATTCTGTCACGTTCATTACGATCTGGCTTTTTAATAATTCCAAGAATATCAAAATCCACAAAAGGAGGTAGATCCTTTTCATACTTGGCTTCTAAACTATGGAATGGTCTTCCTAACAATCTTTGGGATGCAGACACACTCACTCAGTTTAAATCTAGACTAAATTATCAACTATTTAGATAGGCATGCACCTAATTTATCCTTCAACTCACAAATAGGCTGCTTTACTCAGGTCTGCTAGAACCAGAAACGTTGATCATGATCTATAACTCTGCATAAATGGCATCTACGCTAATATTATTCTATTTGTATCTAATGATTCATATCAGAGCCTGCCGGATCCAGCTCCGTTCCTGCTTGGTGTCGGACACCAGTGCTATGTGTCGCTGAGAGATGACGACAAACTACAGCCTAATTAGACATCACTTGCATCTATGTGAACATCTGCAGTCAATCCAGGACATTAGTCATTTATCTTAAAGTTCTTTAAAACAAATTATATTTTTATTTTTAAAACACTGTACCTTAACATTTACATAATTCACAAATTTAAAACCATGACTAGGACTGCACATAAATAACTAATATTGGCATTACATTCATGTTGTTTAGCCAGAGGGGAACTGGCCCCCACAGTGATCCTGGTTAAATAACCTCTCAAGGTTATTTTTCTCCATTAAACAACATCTTATGGAGTTTTGTGTCCCTTGCCACAGTCGCCTTCAGCTTGCTCACAAGGGCTCTAAATACAATTATTCAATTATTTAATTTCTATACAAATTTTACAATAATATTTAATCAAACTACACATTGATCACTGTAAGACATTATAGATATTACAGTTTCATTTTTTGTTTTTGTTAATGCATGATTTCCTGTAAAGCTGCTTTGAAATGATGTGTGTTGTGAAATGAGCTATACCAATAAAAAATATGACTTGACTTGACTTCGAGATAATGGATTCACGCACAGGCAAGACAGAGACGTTTCTAGGAGCGATTTTACTGTTTTGTTTGATTTGTCTGTAACCACATGCATGGATATAATTAAAAACAATGCATGAAAAAGAAACTTTCAGTTTTTTGAGGGAGTTTAATTTGTACATTGATAGATCGTTCATCTTACTAATGATATGATGCATTGAGCACTGCTGCAGGTTATATAAAAACACACTTCCCTGCAGAATGTGAATTTTTAGGGACAAGAAAACATAATCCTTGAAGTAGACAGATTTCTTAAGTTTCACTAGCACATGCCTCGTCTGTTGTCAGATTTTCAAAAAACATGGCCTGACATGCAATCCACCAAGAAATTTAGAGCGACAGCGGTAGAAACGGCCACTAGAGACTTCACAGTACAGAGACTAGCGACATAAAGCGATAATGTCGCTGCATGTGTGTACAGGGCTTAAGGCGGTTCTTCAAGCTTGAATTGCTCAGATGGTAAGAGAAATCCTTATTACTGAATTTACATATGGATAAAAAAAAAAAAATTTTCAACAATTTATTTTTCATATAATTAATCACACTAAATTAACACATTAAATTGACAGCCCTAGTTTCAACAGCTGTTATTGGTCTTGGAACCACTTTCTGCCCAACAAACCCAGTGCTAACTGGATCCCTAAACCTAACCATTGACTACCTCTGAAAGCAAAGAGAAATTATAAGTTGATAAGAATGTTGTTCATACCCCAACACCAGCCGTAAACCTATATGTAAAATGTAATGTTCCAACAAGAATTTAAATCTAGGAACATGTCTTACTTGGAATCAATATTTGTTACTTATAATGGTAGAAAAGTTAGAATAATAAGCATGGTCATGGTCATGGTTTGATACAACATGATATGCGCATGAATGAGGAAATGACAGATAACGTCTTGGTGTTTTGCTTTGTACTTTTTGCCAGCTGCACCACATATCCTGGATTTATCAGCAGAAGGCAGCGAAGAATCTGGCTTCAAAGCCCTCTGCCACATTCAGGGTTCCCCTCTACCTGATGTTCAGTGGATTGCACCAGATGGTGTCGTTGATGGAGATACCACATTTTCTCTGGCTCAGGAGGCTATTGGGCAATACCGCACTTCAAGCCAGCTGCTGGACATCAAACCTGGAGGACAGTACACCTGTACAGCTTCAAACTCTTTGGGAAAGGATCAAGCTACCCTCTACATTTTGCATCCTAGCCCAGGGAAGTCAACCACAAAGAATTATTCTTTTCTCCTTGTGTTGTTGCTTGCATTGGCCTTGGGTACAAAGCTACTTTTAGCCTTTGGTGTGGGAGTGTGGGTGATTAGGAGGACTCTCAGAACTAGCAGTGTGATCAATTGACAAGCCATAAATGTATACACATGCAGTCATTCACACTTAATCAAACCACAGTGTTTTGCCTTCAAAGCTGTACTTGGTCCCATGTGTGCTCTTAAAAATACCCATCTTTAAAATAAAACTTCCTCTTTTGAAAGATGTAATGGCTGGGAGCCATATGACTCAATACTTCCTTCTTTGTCAGACCTAGACAATCTAAAGCACAAGATGATTTAAAGGTGTAGCATTAATGTGTCATTTTGTCAGTGTTAAAATACTCTTTTTTTCTCCATCTAATATGCAGTGACAACTACAAGTAAGCCATTCATATGTTGATTTCCTCAAAAGTTTAAACACTGCTTTACAAAACACATATTCAAAATATTGCTCTGTTCGGTTGAGCATACCAACCAGCCTGAGGGGGTGTTCAGACTGAATGCGTTAATGTTTTTTAACTAGACAGTGCAAAGAATGAAATAGAACACAATTGTCTCAAAATGTGTTTTGAAAGTTTTTTTTAATTTGACACAAAATCTAAAAAATGTGACAATCCTGCACAAGATACTGAAAAGAAAGGCTAGACATGGTGCAATGGTCAAAGTCATCTGTCTAGCAGGTATAGAATTTTTTTTTTTTTAAATTGGAAAAATAGAAGAAAAAACTATTAAATAATTACTGCAGATGCACATAAATGTGTTAAGTGGACACAGCAACATTTACGCAACTAATGGCTTGATGTTGGTGCAGATCGATTTGTTTGACTGACCAGTGGAAGACAAGGGGAGTGTTTGGTCATTTTCATTATTTGTGCAATTTTGCTAGTGGTGTAGAAATTATGCACTTCACCTTTAAATACTTCCATTGCCTAACTGAAAAAAATATTCTAAGCTTTAAACACGCTTTATGTTTTTATGTAAACATGCACTAGATGGATATGTTTGTCCGTTGTGATGCGTCTTACTGCTTTTTCAGAATCTCGTGGCATGAGTGCTGCATATCTACGATGAAGTTACAAACAGTTAACATTTTTTTCTTTAGAATAATGTGCACTGATGTGACCAGTAATGTTATTGAACTTTTTCTTTATTTAAAAGAAACATGCTCTGGGAGGCATGTTACCACAGATCCCATTATATTTGCCATCTGTTCCTGACTAAGACACCAACTATTACAGTGATATTTTATAAAATCACAATACTAAATAAGCTCATTTATAGATATCAAATAAATCAAGAGGTCACATTTTAAATCTAAATTAATATAGGGCATAACGATGTATGAATAACAGAAAAATAAATATGCCAATTTCTGGGAATTAAATTGAATCCACTAAGTTTATTGTTAAACATACCAGTTCTCCTTGATAGAGAAACAAAGCAATTCAGGGTAATGGAACAATTAAACTACATTTACATTTCCTGAAAGAAATATGAGTGCTTGCAAGGCAGCAAAAGAATAATGTTTGATTAAGTACATTTTTGGTAATATTATACAACAACAAAGCAACTTTTCAAACTAGGGTGAAAGAAGGGACAGACTGATTGATTGAAACTCCCTAACTACAACTCACTCTCTATTAATAAACCATGTTACCTGGTTGTTTGACATTCTATCAGTGCATGTTTATTATTCTTACATTTCTGAATGTGTAGTATATAATCACAAAAAAGCTGAAATTATCTACAAACAAGTTTGATTTGAGTAGTTCATTTTAAGTTTAAGCAGTTTGAGCTGAATTGCAGAAATGTCAAATACGAAGATGTCAGTTATTTCATTAGGGTAAATAGGAGACCTGTCTGAGATACCTTGTTTCGTTAAAACAGATAGGTTTCTTTAGAGAACAGCAGTGTGCAGACTTCCACAAAATCTTTTCTTTTTTTTAGTGTCGTGGTACACTGAAGCACACATGCCTTTGTGAGGTTTCAAAGGCTGTCCAGTTCCCCAAGAAATGAATTTCAGATTGGATGAGGTGTTGTTTTCATATAACCAGTACCACGCTGTAGAGAACAGGTCACGACGCAGACTGATCCACACTTCCCCGAGATCTCCGGGGGTCATGCCAATGGTTATGTCCTTGACGAACCTTTTCTGGTCATCTGAATTGATGACCGTGGCAAAGTCGTCAGCTTTATCAAAGCAGTACTGACGGGAGTTTGCCCAGCTCATTTCATCGGTACCAACTATATACATCTTAGGAGTCACCATACAGCCATTAGGATCTAAACACACACAAACAGATATTTGGTATTCACTCATTTGCTCATTGACATGCCCATACTACTGTAATATTAAACAAAATGTAAATATGTGTGCTTACTGTTCATCATTACATTTAACCCTCATGTTCTTTTGCGCTCTGTGAGACACCAAAACCATTTGGATAGCTCAAAAATGTCAGTAATATTGCTTCATGACTTTTCCTATAATCTTATGAAAACTGAAATTTTTAACTGAAAATTTTAAACTGTAAATTGCACATAACGAAACTTAACTTGATAACACACTTCAATCATCCCACATGTAAAAATGTTCCATTACTTAGGTAAGGGATCTCGGAAACCTCAGGTATGGAAAAGGAATAAATCCACAGAATTTTGAAAAGCTACAAAAAAAAACTTTCATTCACTTTTATGTATTTTTCTACAATGTGGGCAAAACAGGAACAATTCAACTAAACTGGATAACAATCACCTTTCTAAATGAGTGCATAACTACTTTTTGGTAAAACAATTATAAGGCTTCAATAATCTCTGTCTACAGATCAGAGGAACATGGCACCTCAAACATAAAATGGTAATGTGAATTTTATCAGAACATATGGGTTAAAACACAAACACACACACACTTTACCTGGGTCTGCATTTATAGTAATAGCTGGGCCTCCAAGGATAGGCATTTTTCCATCTGAATTCCAACGATCTATCATATACACAGCAATCTTTCCGTTAAGATGCCATATAGTGCTTGACTCTGTTCCATTGACTACAGCCAAAGAGTACTGTGTGCCAACAATATCTATCCATTGAATTGCCGAAGGCAACTGTTGATCGTTCATTCGTACATCATTTTTGTTGGATGTTTTCGCAATCACGAAGGCCCCACTGCCAGAAGGATGAAAATGCACGAGGTAGCAGGCAGCAAACATGGTTTCTGGAATGAGGTCTAGAATGAGTCCAGAGCTAATTAATTGAAGAGAAACAGGCTTGTTAATAGTAATGCTAAAACCCATCCTGATAATTGGGAATGACGGCAGGATGTCTGTAGAATTTGGCCCCTTAATATCAACATTATAGCTAGAACCATTACTGACTTTGACAGGTTGATTTGTTGTCAGGAGTAGCTGTTGGACATTAAAGGCGGAGGGCACAAAGAATTTGACCCCTGTCATACTTGTGGGGCAGAGCTGATTCAACACTATGCTGCATTTGCAGGATTGTTGGGTGTCAATACACGGATGGGTCAGCAGCACTGCCACTTTGGACGTTGCTTTTATTTCTTTCACACCATTACTCTGAAGCTGGAAAAGATTAAAAGCATCAAGGGTTGTTGTATTTTGAATGTCCAGACCTCCTTCATTAGACCATTTGAAGGTGACAGTGTTTCTCTCCTTCTCTGCATTAATAATGATTAGCCTAAAAGAGCTGCGCCTCGCCTCTGAATAAGTCACAGAACTAGAAAATGTGACTGGATTTGTGTAATTCAGAGCAGGGATCTGATACAAATATCCAAGATTTTGGTCAGGCTGGACAACATAAGACTGGAATCTCCCCCACCACCCAGTCACCGAAAGCACTGTGATATTTTTATCACTGATGATTCTAACAGACCAATTGGAAGATGTGAACCGGTATTCCTCAAACGTCTTTGTACAATTTACAACCCATGTTTTTCCAGGTTTACTGATGACTACATTCTTTATTTCGCCCATGTAGATGGTGACATTAGTGTCCTCGTGCAGGCTCGTGATCTTGAGTTGATTGTAGGATTTTCTATAATAATAGGCAACATTCTCCGGGAATGCTGTGATGAAACTCTTCCCACGACTGTCAATTGAAAGCCCTGTTAACATTCAACAACCAGTTACTCATGTGTTAAGAGTTTCTTTTGCTGATTCTATAATCTCTAGATTTATATTTGTTTAGTTGCTAGTGGATTTTAGGTAAAGATAGCAACATTCAATTAATGCAGAACATACATAGAGAATTTGATGCATGCACAGTGGCCCCAAAAAGTATTTGGACACTTAGACCACATTTGAATTTGTATGACTTTCACGATTGCATTAAATTAAAAAATAACAAACCAAGTGACATTCTATTTTAAAGAATTACAAAAATTACTTTGTTAGGTTTAAATATGAAAAGCAGTTTATACTGTTCAAACAGATGCAATGTTTTGGTCACTTTTGTAGCACCTAAACTTAATGGAACACCTCATAATTTTAATTTGTGGTTAAAATACTATGACAACAGTGTAAACTTGAGGGGAACTGACATCATACATACGCTAAAAATGACCTTGAGAGGCTGCTGTAATTGCAAAAATGGCTATGAAAGTAAAGTTTGTTCAAGCAAAGATCTAGCATCATCTGTTTGCAGATGTCACTTGCTTTGCTAATTTGTTATCTAATGCAACGAAATGCATAAATTTGTATGTGTGGCTTAAGTGTCCAAATACTTTTTGGGGTTCAATGTAAGTAATACTGTACATATTACTTGCCTGGAGTAAACATGAAAATGGTGAACAGAATAACCAACATTCTGCCTATGCAATTCTTCATGAGACCTATAGATAAGCTGGTTTCAGAGAGCTGTCCACTAGGATGAATAAAAAGTCAAATTATCAACAACAACAAAAAACATCACATAAAGAACAACGGGATAGATGGGGTGGTGTATCTACTTTTCTTTTTTCTCGTAGCAAATCTTTGGTTACAGTTAGTCAAACCAGTGTTAATACAAAACTACTATGTATAATACCTGCTTTCAATATGTTTGTCTCTCATTTATACAGTTGTTTTTTTCTGCAAGTCATCTTATAGAATTTTCAGACATGACTTCAGATTTCAGTTACTCGATCAATGTGCATATCAATGTCCTACAGAGGTGTTCTATATTTGTATATATAGTTAGGACATACAAAATGGTTGAATGTTGCTCAGTGAACTATCCACCAAACCTTGTCCATCAAAATGCATCACATTCTGACTTTTGTTTGTCTTGTGAGACCACATTCATAATGATGCACTCAAAAACATTTACCAATCCTGTTATTACACGAGATCGAGGCATAGTGCATCAGAGGATAATAGAAAAATGTATTATTATAATTAAATAGCAAAGAAAAATAGTAAAAAAAAATTTATCTACTTCTATTATATCTAAAAGGACAATGGACAATGTGTAAAACAAATTGTCATAGAAATGTTTTGATTGGTAGAAGAATATTACATCAAATGGAACATACGTTAAATAATAAAAATTAAGAGTTTATTGGAAATATGTTTAAGTTACAAAATTAGTCATTTTGTTTAAACTAGTTATCTAACATCCCAAATGAACATGAATAGCTTACTTTTCAGTTTATGGAATGTGTTGAACAGCACCATATTGAGTTGTTGTATTTTATATGAAGGATTTTGAATATTTTATGAAAGGCGCATTAAATGCTATGAACAAAATGTATTTCTGTTTAGTTTCTATTAAGTAGGCTATTTTAAAGCCTCAATTCATCCTTTAAAGAAACTCATTAATTAACTATAAAACCCACATACTATAATTTCCACAAGCTTTTCTTTTCTGTTATAGTTGTAAATCTAATTGTAATAGAGAAAATACGTTTTTAAAACTTTGCAAAAAATGTATCTTCATATTGGGCATACTTTACGTTTAACCCTCGTAGAACAATATAGCAAAGTTGCAACATTTGTTTAAAAATAATACCTTTTTATTATTAAAATAGTAAAGAAAATGACACATAACAGTAGCTGACATTTTGAACTGTAGCTCAACAACAGTTTTGGTGGGTGGGAAATGCATGTTGAACGTCAAAGCTTACTAAAGACACACAATATCCAACACCAAAAACAAAGAATGCATAAAATAAATATTTCCCCATTGATGTATGCTAAAGTCACACAAAATTCAAAAAAGAAAGGTGCTATACCCATATCCTATAGACCACCTTTGTAATAAGTGGATTCAGAAATGCCTGTACAACTTTCCTAAACAATTTAACTTTAAGAGTTAAACAGATCTAAAAATACAAAAATAAAATCTAAATCCTACCTTAGATCTCAGCCAGAGCTTTTCCTCTGTCTGAACATAATAAACTGTGTATTCTCTGTACATGAGCGAAGGAAGATTTGACATTCAAAGTTCACTCTTTCCTCTCCCCTTGAAGATTTGCATAAGATGCTGAAGATGTCATGTCTTAAAATCAACAAGCTTCATATTACAAGTGTGGAAATGTACCAACACCTTTATAACAATCAAATTTGTTCACTAAAAATTAAGCTATGTTAAAGGGATAGTTCACCTTCTCTTATCATTTACACACCCTCAAGTAGGGTTGCTCTGATACCACAGTTTTGGCTTTGGTACGATACCAGCACCAATACTCAATACTTTAATAAAAATAAAAATAAAAACTCTTTAACTAAATATTTGATGAAATACACAGAACATTATTGACAAAAAGATCTGCATAAAGTCTCATCAATAAAAAAGTATGAATTTTCTGATTTAAATTTTCTGGATTCCATTTGAAATGTTTTAATTAAATGTTATGATCAAATTGTGTTTCATCAAATACATACTGTACAGCTTTGATCAAATTAAAATATAATTTATAAATAATTATATTTGGTAAAAAAACAATCTACTTTATAAAAAAAGTACCTATACCGCACAACCCTACCCTTGTCCCATCCCAGATATGCATGACTTTCTTCAGCAGAACACAAACAAAGATTTTTAGAAGAATATCTCAGCCCTGTAGGTCCAAACAATACTTGTGACTGGTGATCAGACATTTGTAGCTCCCAAAATCACATAAAGGTAATCCATAAGACTCCTGTAATTAAAATTATATATTCAGAAGCCATATAATAGGTGTGGGTGAGAAACAGAACAATATATGTCACGTTTTACTCTAAATCTCCACTTTAACTTTCAGATGTGAAAGTGCAGATTTAGAGTGATAAAAGGACTAAAGCGTTGTTCTCCTTCTCATCCACAATTAAATAGCTTCTGGAGATATGGATTAATTTGTGATTTTTGGAGCTTCAAAGTTCTGGTCAACATTCACTTGCATTGTGAGGACCAGCTGAGATATTCTTCTAAAAATCTTTGTTTGTGTTCTGCTGAAGAAAGAAAGTCTTGAGAGTGAGTAAATCAGGGGTGCCCAATACGTCGATCGCGATCTACTAGTCGATTGCAAAGGCAATGCTGGTAGATCGCACAAAATTTAAATGTACTTTCGTTAAATTTTTATAAAAAGAAATATAATGTCTTTCCTTCTTTTAGTTTCTGTCTGACTTGCACTTGACGAGTAAATATTGACCAGGCGAGAATTTTGTTTATTCAGTTGCCATGACAACTAGGTTTGCGCATACGTGCCTTACAAGGGCTTCTGAGAACAGAGTGCGAAATTGCGATGCTAGCAGTGTTTGAGACCTGCTACAAGCAGCTACTGCCCGGATTATGCTAAACTGTCTGATTCCATTCAGTGCAAGTCATCAGAATAAGGTAAATGCCCTGACTATTGTAATCTATTGTGCTGTAGGTGTTTTGGGTTTAGTTTTAAACTGAATGATATCAACATTGAACATTATTATAAATTTTTTTTATTAAATAGAAGATGAATTCCATGTAGGGATACATGCAGTATACAACAAGCATTTTCTTTTTTTAAATTAAACTGTGTTTTTTTTAGTTGGTAGATCTTATTGAGTTGGTCATTTAAAAGTAGATCATCATGTAAAAAAGTGTGGGCACCCCTGGAGTAAATGATGAGAGAATTTTCATTTTTGGGTGAACTATCACTTTAACATAAACATAATTTACATAATTTACTCAACACCATGTTGTATGACATTATTCTGTGGAACACAACATATAGGCAGAACATAAGCCCCACTTTCATCTTGTTTGTATACAATGGTACTGAGGCTTTTACTCTGGTTAAACATCTACTTTTGTGTTCAAAGGAAGAAAGTCATACAGGTTTGGAACAACATTAGGGTTAATCAAAGTTGACAGAAGTTTCGTTTTGTTGGTGAACTATCCTTTGAAGCAATTCCAAAGTCAGTTTTATTCAAAGGAATAAGTGTTAAATTTGTATCTCTTTTGTACAATGAAACTGACCGTTTTCTTTTTGGAAATTCTACACATCACCTCTTCCTATTGTTGTTTGAAGTTTTTTTTTTTTCTAACAAAAATGTGGATTTATAAAAATAGATTTTCTTCAGGAACATGGCCCTACATCTTATGTCTGTAAATGTTGGGTTCACAGTTTTTCAATTACTTGGGTTTCAATTACACATTGTCTGTACTTGAATACATTCTGAAATTTTGGGAGGTTCTCCAATGCCGATACGCCCAATCTGTTGACCAAACAATAAAGAGGATTTCTAAATTAACTATATACTGTATGAACCCAGCTCATAATACCTTTTCACACAATGTTCGAATAGTGTCATAAAAACATCCAGGTTTTGAAAAATCCCTTCCTATTTCTAAACCAAATGTTGTATATTTTCTGCACAGACATTTGACATTCAAAACACCCAATTTACTTTCCTTTGCATAATAGTAATGAAGTGCCAGAAGATGACCATTTTTAGTTCTCAGACATGAAAACCCATGGCCAGCCATGCTTTATTTTCAGTTATGTAAACTATTAAACAAATTGGCAAAAATTAAACTCATACATGGTGTTGGTTTTTCATGGTCTAAAATATTTCCTGACAAAGTAAAAAGGTATCACTCGCAGCTACCCCAGATGAATCGAACTTCGTATCCTAAATGAATATTTTAATGCTGATTTATTAGAGAGCTGTCCATTTTAATTATTGACTGATAGCACATCTGACACTGAAGTTACTGTAATTTTTCACAGCTTACATCCAGGAAATGTTTTTATAAAAAGTAAATAAATTCTCTGGGATTTTCTGTCCAGTCAGAAAAAAAAACACATTATGTTACAGCCTTATTCTAAAATGGATTAAATTCATTATTTTCCTCAATTCTACAAACAATACCCCATAATGACAATGTGAAGGAAGTTTGATTGAAATCTTTGCAAATTTATTACAAAATAAAAATCACATGTACAGAAGTATTCACAGCCTTTCCTCAATACATTGTTGAAGCACCTTTGGCACCAATTACAGCCTCAAGTCTTTGTGTATGATGCTACAAGCTTAGCACACCTATTTTTGGGCAGTTTCTCCCATTCTTCTTTGCAGGACTTCAAGCTCCATCAGGCTGGATGGGGAGCGTCGGAGCACAACCATTTTCAGATCTCTCCAGAGATGTTCAATCGGGTTCAAGGCTGGGCCACTCAAAGACATTCACAGAGTTGTCCCGTAGCCACTCCTTCGTTATCTTGGCTGTGTGCTTAGTGTCATCGTCCTATTGGAAGATGAACCTTCGCCCCAGTCTGAGGTCCAGAGCGCTCTGGAGCAGGTTTTCATCAAGGATCTCGCTGTAGATTGCTGCATTCATATTTCCCTCGATCCTGACTAGTCTCCCAGTTCCTGCCGCTGAAAAACATCCCCACAGCATGATGCTGCCACCACCATGCTTCACTGTAGGGATGGTATTGGCCAGGTGATGAGTGGTGCCTGGTTTCCTCCAGACATGACACTTGCCATTCAGGCCAATGAATTCAATCTTTGTTTCATCAGAGCAGAGAATTTTGTTTCTCATGGAATGAGAGCCCTTCAGGTGCCTTTTGGCAAACTCCAGACAGGCTGTCATGTGCCTTTTACTGAGGAGTGAGAGGCTTCTGTCTGGCCAATCTACCATACAGGCCTGATTGGTGGAGTGCTGCAGAGATGGTTGTTCTTCTGGAAGGTTCACCTCTCTCCGCAAAGAAACACTGGAGCTTTGTCATAGTGACCATCGGGTTCTTGGTCACCTCCCTGACTCCCTGCCCTTCTCCCCCGATTGCGCAGTTTGGCTGGGCGGCCAACTCTAGGAAGAGTCCTGGTGGTTACGAACTTCTTCCATTTACAGATGATGGAGGCCACTTTGCTCATTGGGATCTTCAATGCTACAGCCATTTTACTGTACCTTTCCCCGGATCTGTGCCTCGATACAATCCTGTCTTGGAGGTCTACAGACAATTCCTTGGACTTCATGGCTTGGTTTGTGCTCTGACATGCACTGTTAACTGTGGGACCTTATATAGACAGGTGTGTGCCTTTCCAAATCATGTCCAGTCAACTGAGTTTACCACAGGTGGACTCCAATCAAGTTGTAGAAACATCAAGGATGATCAGTGGAAACGGGATGCACCCAAGCTCAATTTTGAGTGTCATGCAAAGGCTGTGAATACTTATGTACATGTGATTCTTTTTTCTTTTTTATACATTTGCAAAGATTTCAAACAAACTTCTTTCACGTTATCATTATAGGGTATTGTTTGTAGAATTTTGAGGAAAATGATGAATTTAATCCATTTTGGAATAAGGCTGTAACATAAAGTGTGGAAAAAGTGAAGCGCTGTGAATACTTTCCGGATGTACTGTATTTGATGAACGTAAACTTTCAACATTGGAGTACGAAGCCAATCTAAGGGGCCATTACTTAGTTATTTATCTACACAGATGTTTAATAACATTACTTACCCCTTTAAATAAATAGTTCTCCAAAAGTTCAAAAGACCAAGTAAGTCACAAATTTGTATTACTTTTTTATTCTGCAGAACATAATTTTTTTTTTTAAACAATATTTCAGCTCTTTTTGTCCATACAAAGCAAGCCAAAACATGTGTGCCGTCATGTTCACACCAAAACATCTGGCTGTATTGCACCGTGTCAGTTCTTACGTGAATATGCAAGTGCGTATGATTCAAGCACCAGTGAATGAGCTTCTCTTATGAATGTGCATATGAGAGCTAGGCAGAAGTGAAGGTTTTTGGCACACAAGGACTGAATTTTTGCTTTGTTTTTGCACTAAATTATTGTATCACTTCAGAAGAAGACATGGTTTAAACCGCTCGAGTAGTATGGATTAATCCAGAGATTATTTCGCAGAGATAGGCCACTTCTTATAAAATGAATGGGAGAAATTGGAAAGCTCAACCAAAGAGCTCGGAGCACCCAACAGTCAGTGGATTATGAAAGGACGTCCCGGAATACAGTTAAAAGAGCCAATCACCTTTTAGAGACAGACATGACCTGTCAATCAACTCTAGAACGCACATGCGCATTAGCTATACAAGCTGGGAAAATTGCATTTTTTAAGCGTAACCTGAGTTAAAAGATCACAATGTATGATACCAGTATTGTCAAATTTTATTGCTGATTTGAAATATGTTCTATGATCGGAATCTTGACCAACCATTTTGGAGATTTCTGTCTTTCCCCATTCAAGTAGATAGGAGCTGCACTGTCATGACTGTAAATAGCCTCCTGGGAACGTTCCAAAGATGGCCAATAGTGTACTGACTTGCTAGAAAGACTTTGATTAATCTCATGCTGCCTTTATGTCCTATTTGGAGCTTGAAAGTTTAGGACCCCACTGACTTGCATTGTATAGACAAAACTTTATGGAGTTTAAGACGGCAGGAGGGTGAGTAAATGACAAGAGAATTATTTCTGGGTGAAGTATTACTTTAGGCATTCATTTTGGTGCCTTTTATAAATGACAGACATCCACAAGTGTGGTCGCATACATGCATGCCTGCTTATGAAATGATTTGTCAGCAATGGCATTAAATATCATTATATTCCACCCCAAGTCATTTCCAAATGAGAATCTGACAGTCAGTCACAATGAGCCATTAACCAATTAGGAAGGAAGGTCCTGAGGAACATTCAATTCTGCCCACCCCCTGGATGACCTAGAGGTTTACGTGCCTCTCCACGTCGTCCCGGCCCTGAGTGTTTACGAGGGCCCTTTCCTCTGCCAGTACCTTCTCCCCTTCCAGCTCCTGTACCTTCTCTCTTCCTCCTATGTCCATGTTTTTGGCCTGCAGCTTCCTCTTTAATATCCTGTGCCCACAAGGCATCAAATGAACCTGGTGCTTGGTAGCCTGGCTGGTTCTTGTCAAGGGAGTCTCTGGAGAGCAGTACCCATAAACATGGCACATTTCTGTTGACGGTGAGACTGTCCAACCCTGCCTCAGGCTCCAGAGGCTCCCAGACTTCCTGGACAGTGCGGTAGGCCAGCTTGGTATGCTGATTCAATCCGTGTATACGCCGTTTCATGATCTCCACGCACGTGATGGCTTTGGCTACGCTTGGGCCCACACCTGTGAACACGATCTGCTGGCACAGCTTCTCACCTGAACTAGTAGTTGCCGTTGAACCTTCTTGGATGCTTGTGTGTTCTGCCGAAACTGCCTTCTCCTCAAATCGGCTTAAAGCAAACCTCATCAGGTTGCGGATTTTGCTGCCATCTTTCACCCGAACTTCAGGGGTGTCAGTGGGTAGGTCGGGGAACGGACAGTGGCAGGGCTGCTCTACAGTGTGTGCTTTCTTGTAGTTCTCCATATCATCGAGTCTTAACCTGTGCACATTCAAGCACCAAAAAAAAAGGCTTTATAACGATTATATATACATAAAAAAAACAAGAAATCATCTGTGATACCGTACTATAAAAATATGCACAGAGCATATAAAGTAATGTTGGAGGGGTCGAGGAGGCCGATCGCACCATCTTTAGTGAGCCGTTGGCACCTCCCTTTAGATGGCAACCCTATGCATTGCGTACCTTGCCTATAAGGTTTTTGCGCCTCTGTTCACCTAGTATGATTTTGCTGGTGCTTGGTTATGCAATAAATCCCAGATAATCTTTAAAGTATTTAGTATCTATTTATATGACTAGTTAAAAGTTAGGACACACTTGACTGATGTTTTGTTTCTCATGCCTTTACACCTAAAGACTTAATGTATGACAATTGTTTTGAAGACAAATATAAATTGGGTGTAAGCATAACATGCATAATTGCTGTTTGTGTGTCTAATATATATATATATATATATATATATATATATATATATATATATATATATATATATATATATATATATATATATATGTGTGTGTGTTCACAGCTGTAATCTAGACAGAGGGTGGATTCCTTTTATGAAACTAAAATATAATTGTTTTCATTTGATACAAATTTTTGGGCTCTATAGAATTCCATAATTATAATTACTTTAATTTGAGGTACTTATTCCATCATTTTGATGACTATTATATGATGACAATAAAATGAGGGGTTAATAAATTAATGAAGAATGAACAGGTTTGTTCACTGTCCAAGCTTAAGACTGGTAGAGTATTTCAAAATTCTGTGGTGTGGTAAATAAGTAATATATTATCTAAACTAGTAGCTGTCATAAAAGCAAGTACATAATGCAGAAGATAAATAAAACCAAACATGATATTCTGTGCCACATACTCAGTTAATCATCAAGCCATGAATTAGCTAAAAAAAAAAAAAAAAAAAAGCAGAGTAGAAATAACATCCTAACAAAGTTAGTCGAACAGCAAAAATATTGTAAAATACTGTCCTCGAAACTATACATCTTTATTACTTGGACACTACATCACTATTGCATTTAAATTATGGCACAAACTTACTTTCCCTCACTTAGCCAGCTGGATAGCGAGCGAGCTCAGATGGCTGCGGGAGTTTTTCTAAATAATTGCTCTTTTGTGACACTGTACGAGTGTGCTATGGTGACATAAGTTTCAAAATATTTTAAACAGCTGAGTTAACTAAAACCAAACAACTGAATTGACGCAATCCAGCTGCAGCTGTTATGCTACTGCAGGCTTATCCACATTTGCCATCGCATGACGTCAACTCAATGTTTGCCGGTTTAAGTGAAACGCTGCCGCAAAAAGCAGCAAGTGTTCATGGGAGGCGTAGTTCTCCATTATTATTTATTTATTTATCGAAAAAAACTTTAATAAGTACATATATATATATATATATATATATATATATATATATGTTAATAAACCGCTTGTTAGCACAAAGGAGTGAAGCTTAGATCACATTCACTGATTTGCAAATACAAGGAAATAAAACAAAATAAGAGATAGAAGGTAGGCCTAGGTCATTAGCCTACAGCGCAGGAAAGATCCATTACAGCAAATAAAAATGTCTAACATTTATTTATTACGAGTAAGTACATTTATCAAGTTATCTATACCGCAAGAAATCCGAAATTCAGTTTAAAATTAATATTTAATAGTATTCTTTGAAATGGTAACTGAAACATTAATAGAATGCAAGTTTATACAATCCCAAACTTTATTTGAAGTATTTGAAAATCGGACATAAGGACAAAATGTATAAGGATATGTACTTATCGTCTTTCATGAAGGCACTACAATTCCATAAAGCATTGCGAATTATGTCATGGAAATACTATGGAATAAATATAAATTAGGGTTGTCAATTTAATGCGTTAATTCAGTGTGATTAATTTTATAAAAAAATAACGGTTTAAAATGCCCCCAGATTGTAATAAGGAAGATTCCTGAGAAATGCAAGCTTGTAGTACCACCTGTTTACTACAGAGGGCAATAATTGAAATTTCAGATGTGTGGCAACGTGCAGTTTATACAGTGAAGAAATCAACCAGATAGCGCAAAACATTCAAAACATTTGGAGTGCAAACTCGAACTAAGGGATCGCAAGATGTGTTCTAAGTATTAAACTATTTTTAACTTGACACAGTGACCTAAAAATGTTGTTTATGATGCAACGCACCGAGATGCTACCAGGGTTGCCAACTTTGGTGATTTGCCTGTAGTGAGATTTCTCCCCAAACATGTGCATGCAGCGGCCTACTGGAAATTTTGGCCGGCGGCCACTGCTGCCGCCACCACAAACCTCTTACCATCTAAACCTACACCGATTACATTAATTTCCCAATGTTTGATGTTTTTGTAAAAAAAAAGTGGGAAAGTTTATTGAAAACCTTCATTTATTTATATAGGTGCTCACAAAAAGTCTTTACAAGTGCCTTGTGAACTAGAACAAATAAACTGAATATGAGAATGTGTCAGAATTTCGAATGGTTTCTCCTAAACACTGACATTTGGCCTGTTGTAACGGGTTGTGGCAGACTTAGCATCTTTTATAATCTGAGCAGGGTGCTCATATTTGTAGCAGGGCTCAATGTTGCTCATTTTGATAGACATAATGGATGAAAGTGTGCCATCAAGAGACAGTTTATTCCGTGTGTCTGTCTTGCTAAGTCCAACCACAGAGAAGGTACGTTCAGCATCAGCATTAGAATGTGGCAGAATCAACACTAGCTGTGCAACCGTTACCAGTCTTGGGAATTGTAGGGTTCCACTTATGCGGTTCTTCACAGTGCTGAGATTCCAAATTCGATCCATCCTGTGGTACTCTCCATCTGCACTCTCTCTGACAACAGCATCTCTCCAGATGGCATCAGGGATGTCTTTTTCTTCCATCATCTGGTACTCCAGGAATTCATCATTTAAATGGTCCTGTTCCCTCAGCTCGTCATATGGAAGGAGATGGTTGAACCTAAACATTAGAGAAACAGAATGAACCATCACTTGTATACCAACTCCTAAACTTATTCCACCTTTTCTCCACTATAATGATGGTAGGATGGATACCTTTGAACAAAGTACTGCACATAATCCACAGCAACATCCATTTTCTGCTTTAAGTCCACAAACTTGGCATACTGCAGCACTTGGTCATTCAGAGGCAGCTTGGCCAAGGCATACTCCACTGATCTTATGAAGAAACTTCTTGCTGCCATGTGAAACTTCTTAACAGCCTCAGGGGAGACATGACCAGCTTCAACGAGTCTGTTCAAGGTGGTTCTTGTTGTGAAGCCAATGCCAAGCTGTGAATCTACAGGCATCACAGAATGCACAATTGATCACCAAGAGTAACTTAAGACCAGCCAACAAAGTATTAAGGTAACTGTCTTTTGTGCCATCATACTGACCTGGGAGTTGGTTCTGATCTGCTCTGATCAACTGCTCTGAAAGCTTCTGGCTTCAGGAATTTTGACATCAGTTTCTTTATGAAAAACCTGATCTTTAGTACACAACACAATTTTATTCTACTTACGTTTATGCAAAGCAACACTGGGATGGCTCAGAAATAAGGAATAAAGTTCCATGTAATAATCTGTAATATTAACTACTTGCAACATTGAGTGTTACATACTTGGTCATGCAGTAGGTAGACGGAGGGGTCTTGACGTTGGAAGAGAAGGTTGAAGTGTGTAAAGATGATCAGCGTGGACTGATAAAAGAGCAGGTGACTTTCAGTCATTGGATCTTCAAACAGCACACGCAATCGGACGCACCTTGCTTGTTTCTCATCTGAAAGTAGAAATACAGGCAAAAGCAAAAATATCAATAGGAAAAAAATAAGTAATGATTAATGAATTGGAATATTGATGAAGTTAATTTAGGCTACTTCAATAATTCTGAAGTCTAATCAGACAGAGAATGTCAAGGCTCAGAAAACGTTTGCATTTATGCACATTTGAGTTAATTAGCAATAATGATGGTGTGACAAAGTGAACCTGAAAATATTGAACGGTTTCATAATATTCTAATTTTCTGAGATACTCAATTCTGTTTTAAAACCTGTAAGCTATAGCCTAATCATCAAAATTAGACTTGAAATATTTCACATTGTGTATAATGAATCAATGCAACATTGAATTAAGTTGTTGAATGAAAAATGAACTTTTACTCAATTTAAATCATTGATCCCTACTTGTACATCTTGTAATGTTATACTTTACTCAGGATAGGGTTCCATAGCAAGTGATATTCAGCCAATAGGTTTATAAAGCATACACTAGGTCAATACTTACCGCAGCTTCCAAAATAACTCCTGAGAGCAGCATAGAGGCGTAGAATACAGTTCACAACCTGCTCCAGACTCAGCCACCGTGTGCTCACATGAAGCAGCGTCTCCATGTAAGTCGTGTCACAGAACACACAACTCTGAAATGATAAATCATTGATTAATGCAAATGAGCAGTTCAATGTATTTAAAGGGATTGTAGAATGGGTGAATTGCTTATTATACGTATTATACCTTGTTCTTTGATGTTAATAAATAAGTGTGTTCTACTTTGTAAAATTGTATTTGAGCTTATCGGTAAATCAGTCCTACCCCCTTACATTTAGGCTGGGTATTGAAATGGTCTATTTTGGCCAAATGGCCCCTCTTTAGCAACGATTACTGAAATGTAGTTAAAATTACATCATAAATGAGGTGGCTGAATTACCATCAAGTTTATTCTTCCGTTTGGTGCTGCTTTTGAACCAATAGCCCACATCCACAGCCATGTCTTCAATATCAAACCCTGTGATCTATTTTTTTAAAGGCAGATATTAACAGAGTTCACAGAAAGCATGCAAGTGTTGTATGTAAATAAATATTTGCCTGGAGTACATTTTTGTAATACATGTCTGGGACTAATTTCAGTATTTACCTCGGTTTACACTGCACCAGCAGCAGATGCATTATTGTGCACTATGTGGCACGGGCAGCCCAATATGAACAAGGAGGGGTGCTCTTTCAGAACCCTTGTTTTTATGGAGTTTCTGTTTCCCACACACTGGCATTGTCCACAGAAAGGGAAATGCAATTAGTCCACGGTATTGAGTGCTTCTTCAACACTGAGTCTATCTTGGCAAAAATGGTTGCTGAAGTGCAAATGGCAAACTAAGCAAATGGCAAACTAATCAGGACAGGTGAAAACAATGACAGAAAACACGAACGCTAACAAGACTGTGGAGCTACAAAAGGGACAACAGAGAAAACTATGGAATAACAAAAGGGACAAAAATGGAAAACAAAGGGGCAACGGTAAAACAAGACAAGGTCATACATAACAAATATAGTTAAGTCAGGCCAAAGTTAGTTGCAAAAGGTACCCAAGAGAAAGAATTAAATGTCACCTGTGTCATTGGACCCATCTGTTGAGAGACTGAACGGTTTCTCCCTTAAGTGTTTCACAAGCTCAGACAAAAGATAGGGACTGACTGCCCCATTAATGATGGCCGACGTTTTGGTTCTCGCTGAGGAATATTTCTTTGCAATTTTTGAGTCTGGAAAACACTCCCTGAAAAGACGACTAAGATGATCAGCGAATGCTAAAGGAATATTATGGTTGACCATGGCCACCGCAACCTTGATCTCTGCCCTCCTAGTCTGCAAAATGAGAAACATAGAGTTACCTTTAGTACATAAAATACATAATACATAAAAAGATGTAATTTAACATCTGAAGTTGAACATGAGCCTATGTGAGCACTTGCATGGATCTTAATTTACTAATCACCTGAGTCTCAAGATTCAGTTCATCAGTTCTTGAACAAAATAAACTGTGTATTTTCTGGGAGCTTTCAAGTGTTTTCTGTTTTTTTATGTGACCGTCACTGGTGATGTGCCTCTGCACATCCGCTCTCCCTTGATGGCCGCACTCCAGTTCGCGCCTGCAGATGTCACACCAGAAATGGTGCTGGGTGGTGCCAGGTTTTATAAAAGGCCAATCTGTACTCCAGGCACTACTGAATTTTGTACTGTACTTTGCAGCTCCTGTTCTGGCCCTTTTCTTGCTTGAATTTCGACTGGCATCCTCCTCCTCATCCTGACAATGTCCCTCTTCCACCACCCTTGCCTCCATCTAAAAGGCAGGGTTAAATCTACATAATCACATGGCATCCTTCTTTCCAATTACACAATTATTCACGATACAGTAGCCAATTATACACTCACTACTCTGCAGAATAGCCGCTACACAAATGCTGAAGCCTCGTCTCGCACCTACCCCCCAATCCCCACCAGAGTCAGACCTCATATACCTGATATATTAATATATTTATATTTTTATACACACACCCCTGGTCCCCAACCCCCATTTTTAGCCTACCAAAAAAGATAGGCTACTACCTTTCTCGCTTAGTTAACGTTTACACATGTTTATCATCTAGGTCAGGTGTAACAATCATCTTTGAAACCAATTAGCTTACCTGCTGGTGAGATGCTGTTGTCTCCCCAATCTCCTCTCTACGTTTGTCCGTCCTCTTTCGAAAATATGTCAGCAAACTCATGATCTAACAAGGAGTTATAATCCATCGTTTGTGTTAATAATACCGTTGTTCTCATCCGTTTGCCACAGCAAAGTTCTAATTCTAATTTAAAAGACAACGTTAGCTACATACTAGCTGACCTAAACTAGCTTTCATTAACATTACACCTAAAACTTTAACGGTACCGTTTCTTTGCTTCGCTAAGAGTATAATAATGCGACTTTCTGTCAGACAAAGTTTAATAATGACATACAGTTGAGCAAGTATATCGTTTTAATAAATTATATGTTTCTTACCTAGATAACCATTGCTGATTCTACACCAAACAGCCACTAAACGTTTTCCTGGCGTTGAAGTTGAAGATGCTATGGAAGATGCCAATAAATAGACAGCAGACGTCACTAACGTACGACGACACATGTTTCCAGCGAATCAACAATCAGAGAAAGGCATTAGACACAGTGGTCCAATCAGTAGTTAAGAGCCTGAACTTGTTTATAGTAATTCGGAAATATTAGTGCACATGAGTGAAAAAAAATACAGCACAGAAGAATGTCTAATTTAGCGTGAGATTTCTTTGTTGAGCGTGAGACCGTGAGATTGAGGCTGGATGTGTGAGTGTCACGCCAGATGCGTGAGAGTTGGCAACCCTGCGCTACACAAGCATGTCTGACACTTGTTGAAACTGACGGGTCCTTAAACAAGCCCTCATAATAAATCTCGAACTGATTGACAAAATTCACTTCTGACATGGATTGCGGTGAACTGTATGCCAATGATTGGCTTATGTTCAATAATTTGGTAGTAAACAATACATTGTATTCTAAAGCCGCTTTTTGTATTGTCTTATTAATGATTAACTCTTCTGCAAATAATTATGTATATATATTTTTTATATTTAAAGATAACTATGTATAATTATTTCATCATTATATATTGAACTATTGTTATATGAGGGGCTTTCTTAGCACATTTTTGTATATGCGATTAAATGCGATTAATCGCGATTAATTTATCGGGACATCATGTAATTAATTTGATTACAAATTTTTATTGATTGACACCCCTAATATAAATATGAATTGGAAACTATGCCCCTGCTCTCACATGGCTGCGAGCAGTGTTGGGAGGGTTACTTTTTAAATGTATTTCACTACAGATAACAGAACATATGCTGTAAAATGTAATTTGTAATGTATTCCGTTAGATTACTCAAGGTCAGTAATGTATCCTAATACTTTGGATTACTTCTTCAGCACTGGTAGATTTTTTTACTTGTTTTGGCTATAAAATCTGCCAGCACAGTAAGACAAAATACACATGATAAAAATACATTCTCTGAAAAACCTAAATATCTTATGCAGTGTTGTTTCTAAAACAAGATGAATCAAACTGATCTTGTCTTAATAATTTTTTTTATATTTTTACAGGAAAACAATACAAAGATTATTATCAAGAATATGATTTTTGCCCTAATATCAAAGGTCTTACTAGAAAAAAAGAAATTCTGATCTAACATGAATTTTCTTGATAAAAATCATGACTGTGCCTGGTAACCTGCAAGTAAAATGGCTAGAAAAAGCATTTTAGCTTAGCGTAAAGATGACAATTTACACAAGGTTTATTTCTATTTCTTCTGCTCCAATCTTACTTCTCTGTCTGCTCGTATGAATGTAACACATCATAAGAAAGTGTTTCACTGCTGTTTAAATGCACTTTGGATCACATCATTTATATGTATAAATGTTTTCCATCTGAAAGGACTAAATATTAAATGATAAAAATGCATAATATTTTAAATACCAATTATTTAAATTGTAACTGCAGTGGAATACAGTTTCTTATATTTTGTATTTTAAATCCGTAATCCCATTACATGATTTGGTTACTCCCAAACTCTGGCTGCGAGCGCTGTCCTCTCCATCTCTCTCTTTCTTTCACGGGCACGCAGAGACCGAGGGAGAGATATACCATGTGAAGATGGTTTAAGCAGAGTTTCTTACTTGTTTATTATGTGACAAATTACAGACAGTTCTCTGAATAATGACGAGAGAAAGCATAGCAAGTCAAATTAAAATGTGCGAATCCATAATATGCACGATAACAGTAAACAACATGTCAGTATCCTCGTCTAACGCAACGTGATAAGCAAAATCTCAAACATAAAAAAAGACATTTAAAAAACTGCAAATACAGAGGCAGAATTGCTGCTTCTTTGTGGTACATTAAGTCATATAAAATACATTAACATTGTATACATTTCATGAATATCCCATTTAGCATTAATGCATTTATAGACAGTTAAAACTGAAAATGCATTAATGTAGTTATGAATGTCATGATCATGAAAGTTTGATTTGAAAGATTTAATTGTTGACGAACTAGCCACTAATCTGTGAAGTATTAGGCCTAACTGCAGTATATGTTTGTTAATGGCAAATGGAATTATAAATTGTCATCAGTATATTATTAATTTATTAGTGGCTTAAGGAGATCCATCAGGACTGGTGTAGTTTGGTGCTGCCTGTAAGGTTTAATTAAGAAATAATAATTTGAAAAAGGTTTATCAGAGAAGCTTTCCTTTCCGTCAAATATGAAGAATCTTTTGTTAATGAATTTTGTAGTAATTTGTAACGCATGCATGCTCTGTTGTGATACTTTACTTGGACTCAAAACCTCAAATCCTCAAGGGTGGGGGACCCTCCAAGTTAAAAATTTAAAAAAATGGAAGACACTGTCCATTTCTTCATGTGACATGAACAATGTGATTTCTTCTTTTTTTTTCTTCTTCTTTTTTTTTTAAACAAAACTATAACTATGTAAACAAATCAGAAGTTCAACTTTCCCCTCCAAATGATTAATCTACTGATCCAACTTTGGCCACTGGGGGCAGTGCTTCAAATTTCAGTAAGTATAGACCGAATTTAGCTCAAGAAAATTCAACCAAATGCATCTGAAATCACTGATATATTAAACAGAATTCCTCACCAAACTGTTGTAATGTTCTTGCATCTCATAGATGTGCACTATAGTTTCAGTGCTTGATCATGTAATGTGCAATATTTACAATAGCTGAAATGTATCATTTTCAACATTCAAAAGTTACACTTTGATCTAATGGTGATTTTTCACTTAATAAGTAAGCATAAGAAAACTTAATGCATTTTAGATGATCTATCACAGAGCAGCATTTCAAAATCTACAGTATAAGCCTTAGTCCTCCTGATGTCTTAACTCTATATGCAAAAATTAAGAGAAGTGAAACATGCCTTTTACCACACCCTAAAATCAAATTTAAAGACATTACAAAATGGGGGGGGGGGGCCTTATTCGCAAAAAATGTGACGTTTTCTATAGTTTGTTATTATTTTATGCATGAGACTTGAAAAATCGATAAGTGACACTTTCAGATTCAAATAGCTTATCAAACCTCTAATAAATGTATACATTACTAAATGTATTTAGTATTAATCAACTTCTAATGCATTTATTGATTGACTGATTGATTTTACGTGATTTCTATTCCTTGTAATAAAGCTGCTGTGTTGCTGAGGAGATCAGAAGAAGAATCATTCATAAGACCAAAGCGCCACCAAGCGTTTAGAATCAGGAACTGATTCACAATTCTATCAGCGGGGGGGGTTGAGTAATTCACAAAAGTACAGTAGATACCAAGATATTACTGCTCATCCTTTATAACATTATATTTATGCACAATGTGGTTAAACAAAAGTTCAACCGATTATAACATAAGTCCCTGTAACACTTAATTCCAGAATACCTCTAAACTAAAACAAATAAATAAAAGCATGCAGTATCATGAATGTACAGAGTTGTTCTATTTCTAAACATTGTAAGAAAATAAATTAAAGGCTAAAAGGACTTTCTGAATGTTCACAGGTCCGTTTAGGCTAACAGTTAACTAAATGAAAATGATGCTCATGTGTCAGTGGGGATTTCTGTATCCATCACTCGCTGTAATATGAAGTGAAAAAGTTCTGATTAATGGCGAAGCTGCATCAGCTGCCAATTGTTACATTTTTTTTTTTATGTGATCTGCTGTTTATTGATGATTGATTACATTTGCATTACATTTACATTTATGCATTTGGCAGACGCTTTTATCCAAAGCGACTTACAGTGCACTTATTACAGGGACAATCCCCCCGGAGCAACCTGGAAATAAGTGCCTTGCTCAAGGACAAAATTGTGGTGGCTGTGGGGATCAAACCAGCAACCTTCTGATTAACAGTTGTGTGCATTAGCCCACTATGCCACCACCACTCCTAACTATACTTCAGATTATACCTAAGCAAGTAGATATGGTTGAATAAATGCAAGACTATATTCTGAGACTGCAGTCGTATTGTATGACTATGGGTAAACTTCTAGTGGTAAATATATATGAAGTTCTCAGCATTTATACATGAATATCAGGGGGGAGTGTGTGGAAGGTTTAGTTTGGAGCACACAGAATGATCATAGTAAGGGCATCATACTGTTCTTTCTCCTATTTCCCTTATTTTGAGCATAGTAAACATTTGTTAAAGAAGACGAAAACTAAACAAAACTAACAACAAACTGTGAAAACTAATGAAAAATATATCTAATTTAGAATGACAGATTGATATAAAATAGAAATAAAAACTAAATAAAAAATCCACACTGAACAATGTGTATGTTGGCTGGTCTGTGCAATCCCGTGTGGATTAACTAATTACAAAGACCAAATGTGCCATCATTTTTCTTTCTAAAACTCATGAAAAGGCTTTATGCATTCCAAAAAAGACACTTGTCACAAACTAAGAAACTGGATATTGGAGGTCATATAACAGTGATATGAATGAGAACTTTACCTCTCATAAGTAGAACTGCTTTGTGAAGGAGTGAGGTAGTTAAGCCTTTTGTAGCATGCAGGCTTCTTTTTATGACAGCAGCAAGCATTTTTCCATTTGAATTCATTTTCGGGATCTAGGGACATACATAAGCTCCTCCGAAGATTCTGTCCAATTAACGTATTTCACAGGGGGTGAGTTTTCACTCTCATCCTGCCAGTACAACTCCACAGTGAGAAGACTGTGACGTAGACTAATCCAGACTTCATCCTGCTGTGTGTTCAGGGTCTTGGCCATATCCTTCACCATATCTTCATTTATGGGACAAGCAAACTGATTTGTGGTAGCCATGCAGTACTCACGGGTCTCGGGCCAAGTCATAGTGTCTTTTCCAACTTGAAACACTCCAGGTGTCACCACACAGCCATAATAATCTAAATATACAAACACAATTCTATTTTTACCTTCACAATCATGTGCTTTGCAACAATTATTTCATTTTTATCTGCACATGATGTGATAGCTTACATTGCAAATGTGGTCAGCAGCACTTGTTGCCTTAAAGCCATAGTTATTTACTCACCTTCATGTTGTTCCAAAACTGTATGACATTCCTTCTTCCATGGAACATAAAGGAGATGCTAGGCCAAATATTGATACTGACAGCCTGTCACCTTTCACTTACACTGAACATAAATCAAGAGATCTGTCTATATTCTTCTAAATTTCTCCACTGGTGATCATGGAAGAAAGTAATTCGGGTTTGGAACGACAAGAGAAAATGATGACAGAATTTTCATTTCAGGATGAACTATACCTTTAAGGAACTTTTTCTACCAGATCTAACCCTTACATTTTTTTTTTTTTTTTTTTTTGGTGTAACCTAATGTATACAGATTGATTAAGTGATGTTAATTAAAAAAATAATTTTTAATCTTTTGACATTCAAATAATTTAGTAAAACTCGCGGTTACAGCAAGGCACTCACAATGGAAGTGAATGGGGCCAAGCCGTAAATGTTAAAATACACACTGTTTCAAAATGATTGCCCCAATATGTAAACATTGTGTTAATATGATTTTAGAGTGATAATATCAGGGATTAACCTGTGTTATTGCGTTTGCCAGATAATATGGTTACGTCGTCATGGCAACAAAGTTGTAATATTGGGCATGGCTTTGCACAGATATATTAGTAAGCAGTTTTAATCACATTAAAAGCTTGTTTACACATGTAATGTTTTCGCCTTGTGACTATACTTTTGAAACAGAGTGTATTTTCATGTTTTTGAATGAATGAATGAATGAATGAACGTTACATTTATAAAGCGCTTTTCTGACACTACACTCAAAGTAATTTACACAGTGAACAGGGTCTCCTCAACTACCACCAGTTTTCAGCATCCACCTGGATGATGAGACGGCAGCCATAGCGTGCCAGTACACTCACCACACACCAGCTAATGGTGGAGAGGAGAGAGTGGAGTGATGGAGCCAATTAATGGATGGGGATTATTAGGAGACCATGATTGAGAATCATGACTGGCCCCATTCACTTCCATAGTGAGGATCGAGACAAAATTATTTTTTGTGGTAATCAATTTTATGTCACAAATGTTGTCGGTTAAGATTAACTTGTACTGAACCCATTGCTTTTAAAAGTGGACTCACTTACCTGATCTTTCATTTATAGAAATAGCTGGGCCTCCAAAAACTATTGAGTTTTTATCTGTCCAGCATATAAACGCCAATCCTTGAGGTTTGCTGCCAGATGACGGCTGTTTGGTGTTGTAGAATTACTATAGATGAAGAGAAATTTGTGCCAGGAATTTCAGTCCATTCAGCCAAAAGCAAACCATTATGTGTAACATCATCCTTGCTGTCCGTTTCAGCTATCACAATGGCCCGATCATTATGTGGGAAGAAATGAAGCAGGTAGCAAGCGGAGAACATGTTTTCTGGGATCAATTCCATGATGAGGCCTGGACTGGTAAGTCTAAGAGACACGTTGTCTGAAGCAGTAACATATTGAGATGTGGTCTGCAGATACGGAAAAGGCAGGAGAATTGAAGAATTACTGACAGGTTGTAATAGAGCACCGTCATAAAATAGTGAGGATGTGTTTTGATCAGTTGCCATAAGTAACTGGGTCTGGGCTGTGCTTAAGATGGAGGGCACAATAAAATTCTGACCCTGAAACTTTGTGGGAAGTATCTGATTCACTACCATGTTACATTCACAGCTTGCAGTCTCTACACATGGGTGGGTCAGTGTGACAGCTATTTCATGGCTTGATTCAACCCTCACCACAGAACCATTGGTCAAAGTCTGGAAAAGCTGGAAAGCCTCAAGCCTCAATGTCTCTTCTTCATTGTCCGTATCTGTTTTCTTGAATATGGTGATATCATTTTCATTGCCCACTGCATTGATAATGTAGCTTGAATGAGCTGTATCTCATGGAACCAGTGGCTGTCTTAGACTGGTGGAATGATGCCAGTAACTCTGTGTAATTCAGGGAAGGGATCGAATAGTTTGTACTGAGATTTACAGTGGGTTGAACAACATTTGTCTGGACACTGCCTTCCCGCCGACTGAAAGAAACCACTGTGATATTTTTATCACTGGTAATTCGGACTGATTTATTGGAGTGATTAAGTTAATTTACTTCAAAACTCCCATGAATGTTCACAGTGTTGGTCTCCCCTGACTGCTGGATATTTCTTGGATTTTGTCATTGTAGATGACTGTGGCGTGGGGACGTGGTCATGTGTTTGTCTGAGGGAGAGAGAGGGAGAGCGGTAAGGCTTGTCACCTGGTTCATAATTAACCCTAACACCTGTCTCCTGTTATAGTGATGCGGAGGGAGACATAAAAGCCACGCCGAGTGTCCAAAGAACATACTGTGAGTGTTTAAGCATGTGTTAAATGCATAAAATACTGTGAATGATATAAGAATGTATTGGGGTGATGTATGCTGATGCATATGGGTAAGCTAATGTTGTTTGTATTTTCTGTTGACATTAGCCTCTACTGTATTTTATTGTATCTAATTTCATTGTAATTTTTTATTATTCGACTGTGCTTTTTCATCCGATATGGGCAGCATCTTGCTGGGGGCGGAAGTAGGCACCCACACAGACAAGTGGGCGCCCTGAAGTCCACCAGCCATCTCATCTCCAGCCACCCTCCAGTCAACAGTTTTCATAGTTGTCATATCTGTGATGGAATCAGTTTTTGTATTGTGCAATATCAATAATTTAGGCCATAAATTATTAACATAGAAGACTTTCTATTTAAAAAATTACATGGTAATTCATTCTAAGGAGACTACAAGAAGTGCCACAAACTGGAGCGCATAAACGTTGGCATATTTTTATTATTGTGAAAGAGAATAAAGAGTACATTTGTTCTCAATTAAAAATGCACAAATAATAATAAATATGATGATAACACTAATGATAACAATAAAAATTAACAACTACATTTAAAGCATATTAACAAATCATAAATATCAATTTCTAGATAGTTTTGTTAAATAAGTTAAATAAATGGTTATGAAATTAGATTTCTCATTTAAAATCATGATTAAACTTTTGTGATGTAGACAAATTTTATCAACTTAAAAAAGTTTAGAAAAAGAGAAATATGGACAGAACTATGGCTTAAATGTCCAAAGCAATAAATTCAAAGGTTATATCATTAAAGTATTTGGCATTTTTGTAGCAGACAGGCCTTTTTTTAGAGCAACAGCGTACTCTCTTCCAGGACGAAGTCATTGTGCCATCGAGTGACACAGAAGCACACATAGCATTATAAAGCTCATCTGGTTGTCCATCAGCCCATTTTGTATAGCTCACGTTGTAAACGCTCTCATAGGCGATCTGCCAGTACCACTCTAATGTGAACAGGCTGCGTCGCAGTCCGATCCAGATCTTCCCCTGAATGCCTTGTTTTTGCAGCCACTTGGTCATCTCGTCATGGGCCATCTTATTGGTTGGGCTGACCATTTGGTATGTTCTATTCAAGCAGTATTGATGGGACTCAGACCAGGTTATGAGATCTCTACCCACATGAAACTCTGCAGTTTCTGCCACACAGCCATCATTGTCTGTGTGCACACAAACATACAATTACACATTTATTCACTGTGAATTTTTATATTTTTATCTAACTTCAAGATGATAGGCCTAAACAGTGGACCTAAAAATAATTTAGACATTTAAAGAAAGATAGCACAACCAAACTGTTCTAAAACAAAAGGTTACAAATTATTAAAAAAAAATAGATATACTGTATACAGTTCAAAATGAAGTCAAAAGTATTAAGACTCTTTCTGTTTGTTAAACTTAGTGGAACATCTGTATGTAGTTAAAGAAAAAGTTCTTCCAAAAATTTTAATTAAAAAATGATCATGCCATCCCAGATGTGATTGACTTTCTTACTTTTGCAGAATACATATAGAGATGTTTTGAAATATATCTCAGCTCTGTGGGTCCATACAATGCATGTGAATGGTGACCAACATTTGAAAGCTCCAAAAAGCACATAAAGGCAGCATAAAAGTAATCCACACGACTTCAGTGGTTTATTCTATGTTTTCTGATGTGATGTTACTATGTTACTGAATAAGTATTAGATGTGAACAGACCGAAATATAACTCCCTTTTCACTATAAATCTTGACATCAGTAGTCTCCTTGGCAATCTTGATTTCTGCACATGCGTCAAGCACTAGGAAGTGTAATCGAGCTTGAAATCTTGTTTGTGCCTAGAGACTGCGATGGCATGATATACAGTGAAAATTTTGTTTTGGTTGGTTCTCACCCCAAAAATTATAGGATCTATTCAGAAGACATGGATTCATAGTCTGAAGGATTACATTTATGTTGCCTTTATGTGCTTTTTGGAGCTTCAAAGTTTTGTTCACATTCACTTATTTGTGTTAAACTATCTAGAGGTCATGGTTTATTTTTCAATAATTAATATATATGTTTATATATTTATAATTTAATTTATGATCTAATCAGTAGTGGTATTTTTCCACCTGTTATCATAGAGTGATTTTTAAGTCACTGCAAAAGGGCCGATGAATGATATTCTTCTGACCGCTTTGTAATTTTGAATTGATTCTATTTTCATTTCATTTGAAGCGTAATTTGAAATTATTTTGGATACATTTTTTAGTGTTTCAATAAATGAATTTAATTGTTTAAAATGAAAATTGACCAGTATATGTAAAGTGTGTGCCAATACAATTACTGTTACTACTAGCTTGTAAAAGTCTCTTTCTAGCATTCTTATAAGATTTTGAAGGATTCATCAGTGTGTGCTATTCCTGAGGGAAGCATGTATTAATTTGCCCTGCCTTTAAAATGATGACTTTTACTTTTTAAATGACAACAATAAGCCTTATGTATTATTATTTATTATTTTTTAAATCTCTCCCTTCCAGCCACACATCATGAGAATTTTTTTTCTAATTGGATATCATGTTTCACTCTGAAAAACGTCACATGGTGGAGGTAAAAAGGTTTGCAAACAATGTCATGATCAAAAAATCGTGGACAAAAGAGTATAATTTTACCTGGGTCTTCATTTAAAGGGATAGCTGGACATCCGTAAACGATTCCTCTTTCCGTCCTCTCAAACATGTACACTCCGATCTTTAAGGATGGATGCCAGATGATGTGTGTGCCAGTAAGGAACACTGATACTGAGGTGTACTGTGTACCGGTTATCTGTTTCCAGTCAGCTGGTAAAATGAAACCTTCATCTATATGCACATCATCCTTGTGGGCCTCTTTAACAATCACTAAAGCCTCGCCTTGTGTGGAGTTGAACTGCACCAGGTAGCAGGCAGCAAACATGCTTTCTGGGACCAATTTAAGGATGAGACCTGGACTGTCTGCAGTAACATACTTGGATACTTTCAGAAGATTCAACTCTGAGGAATCTTGTAGCAAAGTGGTGTTCATGTTCCTCACTGATGGCACAACAAATGTATCACCCCACTGATCCTTGGGTAGAATCTGGCTCACCACCATGTTGCATCCACATTCTGCTGTTTCCAGACATGGGTGGGTCAGCAGCACAACCACTCGACCACTAGACAGTATCAGAATCTCTTTACCCAGGGTGTGACGTTGGTAAAGTTTATAAGAGCTGAGTGTAACGTTAAATTCTTCTTGATCATTTATGCTGCCTCTTTTGACAGATATATTGTTCATGGCATTTATAGCATTGATTATTATCACCCTGAATGAATTGCTACTGCTGTTTTGGTTGAGTGAATCATAGGATACTTTTCTTTTTCTTTAAATCTATCTTCTTTAAATAACATAAGCACTGCTTAAAATATGTTTTATTACATTGATTTTATTCTTCAAATCTGATTGCTCATTGCCTCTTTTGATCTAAAACTAATACATCTGGCTTCAGCTTCAGCCTTGAATTAAAGTCCCACACCATCTTAACCATTCAGATTTGAAACCCTCTATTCCAACATCAAGTTTGTTTATATACATACCATCGATAATGCATATGAATATCTAACATTTTGTTGTTTTGTTCACTATCAAAAAGACTTACCTGAAGTTACAAGGCCACAGTTCTTTCCCTCTCTGAACAAAATCATCTTCATTTGTATGTTTTTCTTGCCAGACAAGTCCATTTTGCATTTAAAACACATTCAATCTGCAGAGAACTTTGAATAGTAAAGTGTTGGCATAATGGCTATTTGTCATTTTTCATGAGTCACATATACTTAAAAAAAATTAGGCACAACCCATGTATGAAAGCTCAGCATTAATCAACTACACATTTGAAATGTAAGCAATTAATATGCCATATTTGGACACTGAAGCCACACTTAAAATATATGAATGTTTTTGCATTATATAAGAAATTATTTATATTTTGTTATATAATGACACGGCCCACGTACAACAAAATTAAAAAAAGAAGTACGGAAATTAAATAAGGTCCAATGAAATATGGTAGAGGCTAATGTCCCACCCATTTGCTTCAGCACACATCACCCCAATACATGCCCATATCACTCATAGCATTATATACATTTAAGTACTTGCTCTAACCACTCGAAGCATCTTCTGCATTTAACATGTTTAAACCTAAACACTCACAGTGTTTTATGCATTTAACACATGCTTTAATTACTCAAAGCATTTTATGCATTTCGAACCAGGCTTTAAGGACATGTATAACAGTTTAAACAATAAAATTCTCATTGCACATGTTCACTTAAATGGAAAACCCTCTGGGCTATAAATTATTAAATTAGATATGATTAATACTAATTTACGTACCCAGGTCTTGCATGGGTGCAAAAAACTTGCTCAAACTCCACACATGCAATCAATATGCAGCCAAAAATGATCCATAACAAACACTCAATTTTAACATACAACTTTTCTGAACACTTATTTAATGCAATTTATTAGAATTTTGTGTAAAATGTGATATATACACAAATAATTATCAACCGATGAATGACAAGTGATTTTCTGGTACCAAATTAGCAATTTAGCATGATTATTCAAGGATAAGGTGTTGGAGTGATGGCTGCTGGAAATGGGACCTGTCTAGATTTGATCAAATATTACTTTTTTCAAATAGTGATGGTGCTGTGATCAGTTGAATGCCACTTTGGTGAATTAAAGTACTAATTTCCTTCTGAAACAGTGAAATCTGTACATTATTCCAAACTTTTGGCCACCAGTGTGTATATATATTTAGTATATATATATATTAAAAAGACATTAATTGTCTGTTCTGCTATTAATTACAGTATTTACAGTTCTATTTTGAATTTGATTACAAAATAGATGTGAAATATTTTGTTTTATATTGAGTTTGTATTTTAATGCATTCACAGTTACAGACAAAACATTTCTTTACCTTTGAGGAAATAAAATACTACCAGAAAAATTCAGCAGATATGCATTGTCTTTGAAACTATGCATTCCATGTATTTCAAAGTATTCATGTGATATATGTGACGTATGAAAATCATGAGCACTGCCTGTTTTTAGTTCAGTTCTTCTATTCTATATCTGACTGCCCCTTTGCTACTTTTGAGCAGAAACCAATACATCTTGTTGGGAGTTTTAGCCTTAAATTTACATCCCACTCTGATTTAAAACCCTCTATTTCCTCATCATGCAAGTTAGTTTATAAACATACCCATAAATAATCATATTAGTATTACAGTATTTGACATTCTGTTGTGTTTTACACTACCAACAAAGTTCTTTCCTTTCTGAACAAAATTATCTTTGTGAACGTGTATTTATCACTTTGTGGGGACCAAATGTCCCCATAAGGATAGTAAAACCCGAAATGTTTGACCTTGTGGGGACATTTTGTTGGTCCCCATGAGGAAAACAGCTTATAAATCATACTAAATTATGTTTTTTGAAAATGTAAAAATGCAGAACGTTTTCTGTGAGGGTTAGGTTTAGGGGTAGGGTTAGGTTTAGGGGAGAGAATATAAAGTTTGTACAGTATAAAAACCATTATGTCTATGGAAAGTCCCCATAAAACATGGAAACACAACATGTGTGTGTTTGTGTGTGTGTGTGTGTGTGTGTGTGTGTGTGTGTGTGTGTGTGTGTGTGTGTGTGTGTGTGTGTGTGTGTGTGCGTGTTTTTGTGATTTACGAGGACAATTTTGTAAGTTACAAACTGGTAATTACAAGGTTATTATGCTATAAATGTGATTTATGAGGACATTTGTAGTGTCCCCATAATTCAAATCGCTTAAAAATCATACTAAACAATGTTTTATTGAAAATGTAAAAATGCAGAAGGTTTTCTGTGAGGGTTAGGTTTAGGGGTTGTGTTAGGTTTAGGGGATAGAATCTATAGTTTATACAGTATAAAAGTCATTATGTCTATGGAAAGTCCTCATAATGATAGGTAGACCAACATTTGTGTGTGTGTGTGTGTGTGTGTGTGTGTGTGTGTGTGTGTGTGTGTGTGTGTGTGTGTGTGTGTGTGTGTGTGTGTGTGTGTGTGTGTGTGTTGTAGCGCAGGTCCATTTGACATTTTATGTCCTTCACAGAACTCTGAATAATGAGCTGTTGACATGACGGCTTATTGTCATGGAGATCATCACATGCTTCACAACACAAAACCTCACAGCACATATTATTTACTACCTAGGTATGAAAGTTGAAAGTTTATTAACCACACATTCTAACTGTAAGCAATTAATATACAGTGTGCAACAAATATATTTGAACAATTTATCCACACTTAAAATGTATGAATATATTTGCATTTTTGTTTAACAAAATATCAAAGCAAGTGGCATTTATTTTAAAGAAATATAGCACCAATACATTTTTAAATAAGATGATTTAAAATCATAAAACAATAGATACTGTATTCTACTACTTTGTACACTTCAGCTTGTCAAACTTTGTGGAATATATCCATTTTAAAGGTTCATAGTTCACACCAAAATTAAAATTGTCATAATTTACTTACCCTCATGTACAAACACATCTTAATAGACACGTATGTTTCTAAATATAATGATGTTTGGTTGTTTTTTGAGAGTTCATTTAATGTTTCACAAAATGTTTGTTTATTAATGTCATGATGCAAAATCAATTAATTTGAAAATAAATTAAATGATGTAACTAACAGTAATAAAGGACTTGCTGAAAAAATAAAGTGATAATAACAACATATAAATACATGTTTTAAGATAAACAGTGTGAATATTGTAAATAAGATGTAGGCCTACATACATTATATATGGTTTTAAAATAAGCTAAAATCTTTAGACCACAGATCATAAACAACTCAAACAACTCCACATCTACATGCCTATTTGACTTATTATGTTTTATTGTATTTACTACAAGTAATATTTTGGTATCTCAAGCTTGGTATGTTAACATTATTTTTCAAAAAGTTGTAAACAGTTATGAATTGTAAAATAAACAGACAACAAAGTGCTATCCTGTAATGCCATTCTATTTTTATCATTACGTTTTATCAACCACAGCAGCCAATTTTTAACTGTGAGTGTTCAATTTTAGATATTCAGAATCAGTGACTGTTATATTTAAGTCAGACTGAAGTACTGAGCCGTCCTGTAGCAGACAGACTTCAATTTAGTGCAGCAGCGCACACTTTTCCAAGGATAATCTATGATGGAATTTGGGAATATAGAAACACACATGCCCTTCAAATGATCACCGGGCTCCCCATTTCCCCAATGTGTGTAGCTTGAGTTGTATATGCTCACGTTACCCTTCTGCCAGTACCAGTCTAATGTGAACAGACTGCGCCGCAGTCCAATCCAGAGGTCCTCTTGTACTTCTTGACTATCCAGAAAGTTGGCAATCTGCATTTGGGCCTCTGCAGTGTTTGGAATGATCAGCTGGCCTTTTGTGAAAATGCAGTTTTGATGGGATTCAACCCAGGTCATGGGTGTTTGAATGATTTCAAACCCAGTAGAGTGCAATAAACAGCCAAGGGGGTCTACATGCACACAAACATAACACTCAGTTTTTAAGTGCATAGGAAATATGTTCAGCACACAAAGCAATTAAAGGGATAGTTCACCAAGAAATGAAAATGCTGTCATCATTTAATCAACCTTATGTTATTTGAAACCTGCACCACTTTCTTTCTAAAACGGAACACAAAACGAAACATTTAAATGAATATTTTGATCACTCTTTTCAATGCCATGGCAGTGCTTCACTTTAAAACTTAAAAAAGGGCCCAATAGTATCAAAGTAGATGTGACTTGTGCATCATATTCTAAGTCTTCTGAAGACATACAACAGGTTTTGTTGAGAAACAACCCTGAATTTTTGTAATTGCACTTTGAGAGAAGTTTGTTCACTGGAAAACTTTTTGCTAAGCACTAAAAACAACACAAATTCTCACGTGAATACGCATGCCATGTGTAAAGGGATCAATGGAAAGGAGGAGGCGAGAACCGGCTTTTCAATATAAATAATAGTTTAATGATAAACTTAAAAGACAACATAAACACACATGACGGACATGTCCGCTAACGATCTCTCTCTCCCGCATGGCCCTCTGCAGTCAGCCTTTAAACCTCACGGAGGCATAATTAGCCTAATACGGGACCAGGTGTGTAGTATCATGACCCGGCCCCGCCCTCCACCCTGCCACATTCCTCCCTCGTTCTCTCAGGCTGGGGAGCCCCCGGCCTGATGTACATCCCCCCCACCTTTCCCTGGGGGGAGGGCGCGCCTTCCGCGCTGTCTGCCGGCAGGTCATCCCCATCTACCTGGACGAGGGAGGGGACAAGGGGAGGGAAACATAAATAATTAAAATGGGGGGGTACTTCCTGTAACAGTGTAGTACCCCCCAAAAAACTGTAAAATTTAAAAGAGGATAAAGGCCAACGCAGAGCGACAGTGAGAGAGAGAGAGGAGAGAGAGAGAGAGATGAAAAAAAAAAAAAACTCTTACATGCCAGTTCTCCGATACGCCACAGCTTGTTCCTCGGCCACTCCTCCACCCTTTATCGGACGACAGCCGCGCCTCTCCGGGCGGATCCGAGGCAGTCCTCCAGCCCCTGGCGGACGGAATGCCCCGCCGCGTTCTCGGGGAACAGAAGGGGTCTCCCCCGCCCCTGGCAGTGGTCCCCTCGCTCCAGGCGGTCGCCAGTGAGCCCCTCCCCGCTCGCGGTCGGCGGTCTTAAACCCTGCCGCGTTTCAGCGGCCGGTAGGTGACTCCTGCGCCCCTGGCATGGCCCTGACCGCTCCAGGCGATCGGCTTGGAGCCCCTTCTCCCCTCGCGGTCGGCAGCCATCGTCCTCGTTCAGGCGGCTGGGCTCCTCGTCCCCTGGCAGATGGCTGCGGCTGCTCCGTTGAGGTGGACGGTAGTGGCGAGAACTCTACTACGGCGTATCCCTCCTCCTTCCTGGGCTTCGGCACAGTGTAAAGGGATTCAATGAAAGGAGGAGGCGAGAACCGGCTTGACGATATAAATAATAGTTTAATGGTAAACCTAAAAGAAGACACAAACACACACGACGGACATGTCCGCTAACGATCTCTCTCTCCCGCACGGCCCTCTGTAGTCAGCCTTTAAACCTCACGGAGGCATAATTAGCCTAATACGGGACCAGGTGTGTAGTATCACGACCCGGCCCCGCCCTCCACCCTGCCACACCATGTAAACAAGCTTCTCTGATACAGCTTCTGTGCAAGGCAGACTTGGAATATGATGCACAAGTCCCATGAACAACTTTTATAATACTTTTGGGTCCTTTTTCAACATGGGAACACTTGGGAATTCGGAATGTTGCTTCCGAATGTTCCAGTACCTTGACATCAGACGCATTATTCCAGTACAGGGTAGATTGAGTACCCCTAGTGGCTTGGGTCGGCGAGTTCCTCTGCTGAACTGTGGACCCATGAGGGCTAGGGAGGAATCAACCAGGGATCCGAGAGATGGGGTCCCCTGAGAACAAAGGCGCACTATTTTACCTCGGCTGAGGGAAAGGGCGCTAGGCGCAAGCAATTCACCCGGCCAGTTCGTCAGCGTGTTACCGAGTTCTACGGGATCGGACCTGAGAAAACATGGGACTATACTGACTCAACTCGGAGATTGTAGAATCTCACGAAATTGTTAGGTGTTGCCCACCCTGCTGCTATACAGTTGTCTGCTATGGAGGTGCCCCTGGCCAGTGCCCACGAGGACGCAACATTTCTGGTTGAGTGTGCTCGAACCCGCAAGGTGGGAGGGCACGGCCTAGGTGTGATAAGCCAATGAAATGGCATCGACAACCCAGTGGGCGAGCCTCTGTTTGGAGACAGCGTTCCCTTTCTGCTGTCCCCCGAAGCAGACAAAGAGCTGCTCAGAACGTCTAGAGCTCTGCGTGCGGGCCAGATAGATACGCAAAGCATGTACCGGACACAGCAATGAAAGGGCTGGGTCTGCCTCCTCCCGGGGCAGCGCTTGCAGGTTCACTACCTGATCTCTGAAGGGTGTGGTAGGAACCTTGGGCATGTAAAACTTGCAGGTCCAAGATTGATCGTAAGCCACCGCCTTTCTTGGGTACAATGAAGTAAGGGCTGTAGAAACCCTTCTTCATTTCGGTTGGAGGGACAGGCTCTATCACGTCTTTGCTTTTTTAGTAAAAGAGAGGCGATTTCCTTGCGCAGGGATTTGGCATGTTCACCATATACTGTGGAAAAACAGACACCCACGAAGGGGGGCGGAGGCCTGGCAAACTGAATTGCACATCCGAGTCGAATGGTCCGGTGCAGCCAGCTTGACGTGTTGGGTAGTGAAAGCCACGCCTCTAAACTCCGTGCTAGTGGCACCAAGGGGACGAGTATTTTGGATGTACCCGGCGGGGCTTTGCAGCGGGGCGGAACAGGTAATATGGCGTCGGGAGGCAGTGGTGCAGTCCCGAGGCTTTGGTGCTGAGAACAAACTCGAAGCACTTACCTTGCTCCACGCACCCGGCAGGGGCGGGTTCATGACTGAGGAGGAGGTCCGATGTTGGCGTCCTCTGGACTCGTCTGAACTGGCTGGCCTGGGCCCGGGTTGAGGTGGAGCAGTGTGTTTCTTAGCTGCCGGGGGACGCCCTCGGCGAGCAGACGGGGCATGGCCCGGGGCGGCAGGTTTGCAGCGGGCATGATGTGAGAGATGGCCTCTGTCTGCTTCTTCGCCGTGGAGAACTGTTGGGCGAAGTCCTCGACGGTGTCGCCGAAGAGGCCGAACTGGGAGACAGGGGGCATTGAGGAAGCGAGTCTTGTCGGCTTCACGCATCTCGACCAAGTTCAGCCACAGTTGACATTCCTGGACCACAAGCGTGGCCATCGCCTGCCCGAGCGACTGCACTGTGACCTTCGTCGCTCTCAGGGCGAGGTCGGTTGCTGAGCGCAGTTCCTGCAGCGTGTCGGGATCAGGGCCACCTCCGTGCATATTCCTGAGTGCCTTGGCCTGGTGGACTTGCAAGAGGGCCATGGCATGCATCTCTCGGTCAGCGAGGATGTTGCCCTACAGGGGAGTACAGGGCAGCCCCGCCAGGTGGTAGGGTTTCCGGGGCATAGGTGGAGCGCAACTGCCCTATCCACCTTGGGAATCGCCGTGTATCCGCGGCGCGCTCCGCCGTCGAGGGTGGTGAGAGAGGATGAGCAAGTGGCGGTGTGATGAGTGGAGAGGGGTGCTTTCCACGATGACGTCAGCTCATCATGCACTTCCGGTAAAAACGGGACCGGGAAGGGGGTGGGGGCGAGGCTGTGAGTGGCGCCCGAACCCCAGGAACCAGTCGTCCAGCCGCGATGGCTGTGGGGAGGATGGAAGGTTCCAATCCAAGCCCACACTAGCGGCAGCCCGGGAAAGCATGTCGGTCATCTGCGCATCGGCCTCAGCCTGGGCGTGCAGGCCCGAAAGCGGCAGCCCAAGGGAGTCCTCTGCGTCAGATACCGCACTCTCCGATGCAGCGGTGAGCTCATCCACTTCGGGCTCGAGAGGATAGGCAGACTGGCTGTGAGGCGAGCCGCTGTTACCTCGAGCACAGACGGGAGTCAACGAGTGTGCCGGGGGACGAGTGGTCCGAGGGGGCGTACCCGGCGGAGCTGCACCCACTGCCATCCCCAAATCGCCTCCATCGCCAACCGCATTGTCCTCAATCCCGTGGGAAGAAGGAGAAATGCGGGGGGCGGCTGGAGTGGCTTGCTTTTTGTTGAAAGCAAGCCACGACCGTAACGTTGTCATGGTCATGTTCTCGCAGTGAGAACATGAACCATCCACAAACGCAGCCTCGATGTGATCGCTGCCCAAACACACGAGACAACGCCTGTGGCCGTCTGAAGCGGAGAGCACTCTACCGCATCCAGGAACAACACAGGGGCGGAAAGGCATCTTGAGAAAGACACGTCCTGAAAAGGACGTTCAACGCCCCTGTGTTTTGCTCTTTTAGAGGAAATTACTCTTTTAATAAAATCACTCTTTTTGAAGAAACTCTTTCTGAGTTTGTCTGTGCTGTCGAAGCGCCCAGGGCCAAGAATGCACAGCCGTGCATGAAGGAGATAGCCGCTGTTGTGCGCCGTCAGATCCAACAGCATGCAGAGCGTCAGAGGAATAGCAGGAACTGGTGTGTAACTCGCAGCAAACTGCATACATGACCATCGGCTCCGAAGACATTTTCTGAATGAACTCCCGTATTTTTCCCGCTTAAATACCCGTATGTCCGGGGGCAGACAAAAACACTTCCTGCTTTGGCCACTCTGGGCAGTTTCGGTTAGCACAGATGGAGTTTAGCATAAGAAAAGTCAACCTACTGTTTCCGAATTCACTGTGAGATCAATCCAATGCATCAGCATTTAACATTTTTGATGAACTGACAACATGACATCATATTTCCTTTAATACTATTTATAATAATAATACAGTAAAATTTAATACAAAGTATGATTTTCTCACAGTGCTGGTGAGTTCATGGTTCATGGTGACGGTCGGGGACTTGAGTGAATGGTTTGATCCGGGTAAAATTAACCAGGGTTTTACTAAAGTAATATTGTAGTAACCATGTTTTTTGGCAGAAGCCACAGTTTTAATGCAATGAACTGTTGTGTTACTACAGTAATATGGTATTACACTTGGTGTAAATAGCCTCTGCCTTGGAAAAAAACATCTTTCCAAAAAACTTCCAGAAAATGAGCTGTGGAAAATTCTGTGATGTGGGAGCTTTATACAGCTTTATAATGTGCATTTCATTAAAGAGACAATAAGTCTTTCACTCACTGCCTTGCTTTCATTCCTGTCAAATATCAATGCTGGCCTCTACTGTGAATATGTCTATTGTACTGAAAAAATAGACCATGATATTCTGTAAAAAATTTCCTTTTTGTGTTCGCATAAGAAAGAAAGTCAAACAGGTTTGAGTACATTGTGATTGAATTTTCATATTTTGGTGAACTACTTTAATATACAGTGGCCTAGAAATGTAAATGGATACAAAATGTATGAATGGGTTGCATTATATAACAAACGGTCAAACCAGGTGCATTTAGTCAAACTTTAGTGCATCATACTTGCACTAAAAATCACTTTGGGACCAGTTGGTTGAAGGTACTTGCAAAAATGGCTTAGAAAAGTGAAGTTAGTTTAGAGAAAAGTGTGACATTACCATAATGTTGACTGCCATAACATTAGCTTTTTTTTTCTTTTAAAGGTTGCAATGAGGCACTTACAATAGAAGTAAATTGGGCCAATTTGTGAAGGGTTTACAGGCAGAAATGTGAAGCTTATAGTTATAAAAAGCACTTACATGAACTCTTCCATTAAAACTTGTGTATTATTTGAGCTGTAAAGTTGTTTAAATGGTCGTATGTACGGTGGTTTCAGGGTACGTTATTACGTCATCATGGCAAAGAACTTTACATGGAAAATGTTAGTAAGTGATTTCATCGCACTAAAATTACTTTAACATTTATTATTTAAATCTTTTGGATTGGGCCCCATTCACTTCCATTGTAAGTGCTCCACTGTATTTCTACTGTAAGCTGTTTTTTTTTAAGAAAAGTTTTTTTTTTTTTTTTTTTTTTTTTGTGGTAATCAACATTATGCCACAAATGCTGTCGATTGAGCTTAACTTGTATTGAATATCCCTTTAAGTGTCCAAAAGTATCACAATACTTTCTGAGGTCACTGTATTTGTGTTGAGATGTGAGAATAATACACTAAACAATACAAGAAGAACAATAATATGAGCATATCTGTGATGAGAACAACAAAAACAAACAAACAGAAATATGTTGTTGACCTGGTTGAGTCTTCAAAGCAATAGCTGGGCCTCCGTAAGGAATTCCACTCGTCATCCTCTCAAACATGTACACTCCAATTCTTGTGGATGGATGCCAGATGGTGTGTGCCCCATCAAGGATCACTGATACAGAAGAGTAATCTGTATTGATGATGGGGCTCCACTCAGTGGATGAGAGCAAATCACTGTCTATGTACACATCATCCCTATAGAATGTTTCAGCTATCACCAAGACCTCACCCTGTGTCGACTTGAACTGCACCATGTAGCACGCACGAAACATGTTAAATGGGATCAGTTCAATGAAGAGGCCTGGACTGACAAGTCGAACGGAAGCAGCTTTAGAGGTGTAGATGTATTGGGAATCTGACTGCACAGATGGGAGGGATAGGGTATTTGATGGATAAGGTTCAAAATTACTGGGTTCTAAATTCCAACCACTGTAAAGTGTAATGTTCATTGTGGATGTCACATGTAGCCAATTTGTGCCCAAGTTGACCACGGAGGGCACAATAAATTCATTCCTCCACTTGAAATCAGGACGAAGTTGATTCACCACCATGTTGCATCTGCAACTTTTTGTTTCTACACATGGGTGGGTAAGCAGTACAGCCACTTTATAATCGGCTTCTATGGTGATTTCCGAACCATTGATTGGAAGTTGGACAAGGCCATGAGGCTGAAGTATGATTACCGTGTCCTGAAACTGTTGCCGTTGAATTATTACCTGGTTATTCAGACCTTGTGAGTTTATAATGATCAGCCTGAATGAACTGTATTTCTTGCTGATGTTTACGGACATTTGACTGAAGGTAGAAATCATCTCACTGTAATTCAGAGAGGGGATGGTATAAAATGTATCAAGATTTTGTAAAGGCTGAACCACATTTGTCTGCACACTATCTCCTCGCTGACTGACTGACTGTACCACAATGTAATATGAACCTTGTATCACAACAGACTCGTAGGATTGACCGAATTGATATTGCTCAACTTCCACAGGGAGGATCACAGTTTCAGTGCATCCTGATTGCAGAGTACTATTGTATATTAACATTCGATTGAAGTAAACGTCCACTGAAGTGTCATTATAGAGGGCGGTGATTTTCAGATAATTCGATGGATAAAGTGGATAGTAGGAAGCAATGTTCTCCGGGAATGCCGTGATGAAGTAATACCCATAGTCGCTCAATGACTGCCCTGTCAAATCAAGAGTTACTAATGTCATCAATGATTTCTTCACACAGGTTGTTATATTTTATTCAGCCAACTAATCATTAGGCTCTATTAGAATGTAAACACTTCTTTCATTTAACACATTAATTTACCCCAAATGTATTTGGACACTTAAGCCACATGTAAATATTGCCTTGTCATTATATAACAAAATATCTCAAATAAAGTGGTCTTTATTTTAAATGTTGCACAAACACACTTTTTAAGCAATACATTTCAAGAAGATTATTACAATTCAAATAAATAATAATAAATGGTTCAAAATGAAGACAAAAGTATTTGGTCATTTCCTGGTCGCCAAACATTTTATAGACCATATCTACAGTTAATATGAGGAACTACACCTGTGGAGGATACCTGCGAGAATTGACTTCCTATCCGCTTCAGAAAACCTTGGCATTTTGACCACACTCACTGAGAGCAGGCGGTATACAGTATAATAAGTAAGTAGCCATTCACATAGGACAAGATCTTGCGTTAAAAACAGCTAAAATGAGCGCTACAGAATACATGAGACTTAAGTTAAGATCAACTGACCGCATTTGTGGCATAAGGCTCCATTACCATAAAAAATAATTTCTAGGCTATTCCCTTTATTTATAAAAAATAAAATAAATTAAAGTCACAGTTACAGTAACAATGGAAGTGAATGGAGCCAAAGAATAAACATTAAAATACACAATTTTAAAAAGGATTGCCAAAAGACTTTATATAGTCATGTCATTATACAGTGTTTATCAGATTACAAGGTCTACTGGCAGTAAGTTGCCTGTTGTAATATTGGATACAACTTAACACAGAAAAGGTTGGTATTCAATTTTATACAACTAAAATCATGTTCACACATCTAATGTTTGCATCTTGTGGCTATACTTGAGTATTTTAAAGTATATGGACTGGCCCCATTCACTTCCATTGTAAGTGCCTCAAGTGTCACAATTTTTGCTTTTTTTTTTATAAAACGAGGGATAAGTGGAACTTTTTGTGGTAATCATTATATATAATTGGCACTTGCCATGATATTTTGTTATCAATGGCATTTATACACTTCAAAAGTGTGACTCGAGTGTCCAAATACTTTTTGAGACCACTGTGCTGTATGCGTAGAATGGATTGATACACTGAGAAAGTTAAGAACACACATACTCACCTTGGCAAAACATTGCCGCAACCAACAGAATAGTCAACATGACTTTTTGGCCTTGTGACACCAGCATATGGAGCTGATTGTAGTCACCAAGCTGGTGACTGTATGATCATCTGTGAATGGGAACAAAGGACCTTGTTTTTTATTTTTTTAAATGTTAATTATTTATGATTGGTTTGCATTTACACCAATAGTGATTGGTACATTTTATGATCTTTCTCTCTCTCTCGCTCTCTTTACTGGGATTTTATACCTTTGTAATGGAAGCATGACAGGTGCATCTGTTTTCATATCAGTAAAATTGTTGTAACAAAGTATAAGTTAAAGTAAAGAATTCTGTAATCATCACATTCAACATGCCTTTTTTTTTGTTAGTTCACCAAGGCAGGGTTCATTTACTAATAAAGTTTGGCTAAATGTGAACTTTATGAACACATAAGCAAATAACAGGAGTCAAGTCAAGTGGTTTTTGAGTCATACTTTGAAGCTAAAGTCCGGTCTCATTTAAAGCTGTTTTATTTACTGGATCCCATAAAAGTGATTGGCCCTACATTTACAGATTAGGTCAAACAAAAAAGAAGTGATGTAAACATATTGTGAAGAGTTTCATAGTACACATCATACTATTTGGATTCATATTAGACAATTAGTATTGTTCAATAGTGAGTCATTTGGAAATAGTGTTTGGACACATATCTAAATAAACTAATCTATAGATTTATTTAATATTCATCAATGACATTTTAAGAATGATTTTAATTGCTTTCATGATTTTAATCAATCACTAATTATTTAACTTCTGAATGCGTGAATATGCTCAACATTTCATCATAAAATGTTGATTTTCTTGCAGACTAACAAAACGTTATTATGATTTTCATCATAATGCAAAAGCATCATGTAGCTGCAAAGTTGCTTTCCAAACAATTGACTTGAAATGTACTTTATAATTATGTTAAATCTTGATGTATTAATATTAGTAAATCACTCTCTCAATCCCTAATATATATATATATATATATATATATATATATATATATATATATATATATATTCTTTAAGTAGCTTCGAATAGGCTTACCATAGAGATATTCTTACCTGATCAGCGTAATCACAACCTCCTTCTCACTGAAGCAAATCTGCTCTATGTCGTTGTTTTATTTACAGCAAAGTATATTTGTCATTCAAAATGCATGCGCTTTACACAACTTTGCATAAGATGCTTTAAACAAACAAGCCTTAAAGAAAACATTACATGACCCTTTTTCATTTTCCATGGTAACAAACATGTACTGAGAATGGAGAAAAGCTCTGCATCTACACAAAATCTATAATTACAGTTTATAATTACTAGACCGTTTAACAATTAAACTCCAATGTGTGATTGTCTGTGTTTGAAACAACCATCATGTCATTTTACTAACTTACACACTAATATCCAAATGTGCTAACGTTATTTTAAATCTTACAAGACATGGAAAGTTGCATTTGCAAAGTGGGAAATTATAAAACAGAGGAAAATTTTGGATTGTGATTCATCGCTTCATGTTTAACCAAATACTGCACAGTGTTCATCATAACATAATGGACAGGGAGGTAATACTTTTTATCTTCTTGGTTTAATTACTGTGGTAAAGTTATGTAAATCTTTATTAGTTTACTTTTATCAGCCTATCAGTTTTTCTCTTTCAAAGGTGACAGACCATGGGTGACTTGAGCATTAGTCAAGTTCTTTATTGTCATTGTACAGGTACAACAAATGTATTTTTGTATTGCACAAGGTAGTTGCAATCATTTAAAACAAAGACGTGGACATAGAAAGGGAGAGGCATTACAATGTATGCCTAATTTGCATATTTTGTTCTAGTTAAAACATTTCAATGGCTTGGGTTGTCATTTTAGTTTTGAAAATTCCAGCATAATAACTGACACTGTAAAAGCTTCTCTCGTGAAATGTAATGCAAGTAGGGCACAACAGGGCTGAAGGCAACCCTTAATCAAAATTTGGCTTTATTCATGGTCACAAAATGTATCAAGGTAAAGAAAAAATATATATATATATTTTTTATTTATTTTTTTTTTATTGAATATTGATTAAGCAAAATAATTTGTGTGAAAGGAAATAATAATGGAAGGTTGCTTCGATTAAAATTAAGTTTTTATACTTTCTTGGGGTAAAAGGCCCCTATAAGTTTAAAGCGATATCGTGTAGATACAGGGGCAATAATTATAGTGCAAAATTTGTCAACTAATGCAAGTAATTTTGAGACACCTGGATGCTTTTTGGAGTAACAAATAAAGATGATGCTTACTCAAAATAACTACTTCAGAAAAAGTCAACCATTTCCTGTTAATTTCAAGCATTTTATTACATCTTAACCATTCTATAATCAAACTAATCTCTATTATGATTGGATCAGTCAATGTGAGATCATGCACTTGAAACTTTTTCATAACAAATCTATTCGCCCCACCAAAAAGCAACAATGTGTTCAATAGGGGCCTTTTTGCACCAAATACTACACTGTTAAAAATGTTCCCGTTAAAAAACAGTAAAGAACTGGCAGCACGGTTGCCAGCAAGTTACTGTTAAATTAACAGTGTTTTACTGTTAGTGAAATTTACAGCTGGCTACCGTTTATTAAAAAAAAAGTAATTAACTGGCAGCACGGTTGCCAGCAAGTTACTGTTAAATTAACAGTGTCTTACTGTTGGTGAAATTTACAGTTGGCTACTGTTTTTGCAAATACAGCATAAAGCTGTTTCTACATTTTACAGTAATATTCTGAGAAAAGCATTGGCAGTTAGTGGATGCTTATATGCTCTTCTTCATAGTGAAATTAGTGTAAACTACAACACAAATATACTACATGGTATTGTGTAATCTACTGTGTAATGGACAGCTAGCAAAAAGGACAAATTTTCCCACTGTGTTTTTATAGATTATTTTCTAAACCTTGTGGTTTAATAAATTTCGCTGTAGCGGTCTTGCTATAAAATACCATGTTTTAATACAATGAATAAATGCAAAAGTGAAATAGTGAATTAAAAATGTAACAGAAGAAAAGCAGCTTGTAGTATTGCTTCAAAACATGAATATTGTTTATTAAACTTGTGAAATTCTTTGGGGAAAGTAGCATAAAGGACATTTAAGGAAATAACAAAAATTTCAGCTCTTTAAGTGTTAGAAGTCACAACAAACATAAATAAACAAGATGTTCCCCAAATCAGATTCTCAATTACTTTAACAAGTCTTAAACAAATTACTAATAAATATACTGTCCAAAAAATGAACTCTGGACACAAACATAGTGAATTACTCTATTCACCTGATTTTAAGTGAATACCTTCAAAAAATAAGGATGCAAGAGAACGTGTGTGTGTGTGTGTGTGTGTGTGTGTGTGTGTGTGTGTGTGTGTGTGTGTGTGTGTGTGTGTGTGTGTGTGTGTAATATACTTATATAAAGTCCCACTCAAAATCCATCAATTTTTTAAGCAGACTGGAGACTCGAGGGTTCACTGTTTTTTTTTTCTGGGCGACCATCCCAGTCCGCTTTGAAATGACTCCTCCAGCCTTGGTGCCTTTTTCTGGATTTATCCCGATGAACCGCCTGAAAAACAAATGTGTTTGTTCAGAATTAGTTTACTCACAAAGATATTTGCTATATTCTTGACTATTCTTGTATTGAGAAAACTTCCTTTTACTTTGTCAGGAAAGAAGAGCTTTCTTAACAATCTTTTGGGGGTAAAGGACGTGATTTAATCTAGATTAAAGATATCTCTTTATTCAAGCTTTCACATAACACATCTTATATGCTATTTTAGCAATGTTTGATAAATTGTAACAAATTCACATGATCATCATTTTGGTGTCAAAGATGAGTGTGCTTCCTTTCAAGGTTTTCACCAACACCTCACCACCGATGCCCTTTTTATTTCCTTGACATAGTCATCTATGTCTGCTCACTGGGGCCCAAATAGTTAAAAGAAAATGTCTTTATTTGATGCTAGATTCCCTGTACGTTAGGGCCAAATTACATTGTATCAATGAAACATTCATTTTATGTAAACCTGCTTTGAAACAATATGCCTAACCTTTGAATGAATTCCAGTGTGCATGCTGCCTCAGCTTGGTATTGAAGATTGAGACTGTAGAACGTAGAAAAAAATGCAGCAAGCCCAGAAAGAAAAGCCGGCTGGATGCCCTCACAAATGACTTGCCCCTCAACGCTGATCATCCAGTGCTGAATACAGCTTCCTGTTTCACCTGAAACTTTAAAATGAAAAACTCAAGTCAGGACTGACATAAGAACATTAATCTGCCACCACCAGATTGCAAATAAAAGCAAGGGAAATTGAAATCATTCACAGAGCCTTGTTCTTTTAACATAAGAAATAAGTTTCAACGTGTTGATCATGGACTGGTCTGAGCAGACATTTAAGTCAAAATGTGTATATATCGTGTATTGTGAAATTATGTTCTCAACATTTTTAATGAGTTAGTTCAACCAAAAAAGAAAATCATATCATCAATTACTCACCCTCATGTTGTTCCAAATCCATCAAACTTTAATTTATCTTTAGACAAAGATATTTTTAATATCATTTAATAATTGTTTTCCATTCATTGAAAGTCCACATAAGTCCATGTTAAACAGAAACTCAGACATGCTTTCCTGACACGTGAAAATATTGGTTCTCATACAGCTCTCGTGTTTAAAGTTCTCTATGTATATGTATTGATCAGTGTTTATATGTGAATAAAAGCCTTAATGTGTGGACTTTAGAATGGACTTTAAAATGCTCGATTCATGCATTAGTTTTGAAATGCATGTATGATCTTTTTGGATCTTCAAAATGTTGGTTACATGGACTTTGAAGGGAGGGACAGAAAAACCTCAGAAAAATATAAGCTAAAAGCTTAAGGGTTTGAAACAACAATGGGCAAGAACATGACATAATTTTTTTTGTGTGTGTAAACTATCCCTTTAAGTGAAAATTAAGTCATTAATTACTCACCCTGGTATTGTTCTAAGGCCATAGGTTCTTTTTCAGATCACAAAATAAAACAAAATTGACCTACTCGGACTCTTCCATGTAATGGCAGTGAATAGTGACCAGCATCTAGCTTTTAAATAAAGAAGCAAAAGTGTCCCAGAATAATCCCGTGTGACTTGTGTCATATATTCCAAGTGTTCTGGAGGTATACAAACCGAAAAAACAAACAAAAATGTACTTTACATTTACACCACACGAGACTCTATAGCACCACAGTTCACTCCATCACCAAGGAAAAGCACATAAGTTGTGTGAAATCAAGATTAATAACAATTAATAACATTAATAACACAATACACAATCCATGCACTTTTTTCTCCTTATAGAATATATCTGTTGTGTTAGTTGCAAAAACAAGTTGTGGCATTCACATCTATAAACTATCATTCTGACTGTTATCTAACAGCTAGAGTTACAGTCCAGAAATGCTCACCTCAAAGTTCATAGATAAATTTTTTGGAGATTTCTAGATGTGGTATGTCATGTTGATTCATTAATCATGATTTCTTATCAGTGAACTTGTGTGTTTTTCTGGGTGAGTCAGAACGAACTGTGGCGCTAAAAGAGTCTTATGATATTGCAGTCGAACACAAATCACCAAAGGCCAAGATCAGGATTTGCATTAAATAATAAATTACAATTTGGTTTGTTTTTAACCAAACCCTATCATGTACCCCTGAACACTTTTACTTTTTTTTTTTTTAAAAGCTTGATGCTGGTTGCTAATCACTGCCACTTTGTGGATGAGCTGCAGGCAATTTTTAAAAAAATTCTCCTTTTTTAGTCTGAAAAATAAAGAAGGGCATATGGCGCACACCAAGGTGAGTAAATAATGACTGAATTGGATGAACAAACCCTTAAACATTTTGAAAAAACACACAGCTTGTTAATGTACAGTAATCATACAAAGAAAAAGAAAAGATTCTACTATACACACCAAGGAGTATGAGTCGAGGAGCTGCAGGTAGTGTGAGCATCCTTTCCACATCAGCAGCTGTGGCAGGTGCCTATTACAGTTACAATGATGTGGAAATGAGAACAACTCAATGGACTCCTAGACAACATCAACAAACAAACAACAATGCCTTGTATGTATTTTACCTTATAAATTAAAGGGACAGTTCACCCAAAAATGAACATTTTGTCATCATTTATTCACACTCAAGTTGTTCCAAACCTGTATGAGTTTCTTTCTTCTGTTGAACACAAAAGATGATATTTTGAAGAATGTCAGTGATCAAACAGTTGACGGCACCCATTGACTTCGACAGTAAGAACTACTATGGAAGTCGTTGTGTGCCATCAAATGTTTGGTCACCAACATTCTTTAAAATATCATCTATTGTGTTCTGTTTGATAGATGTCCACAGAACTGACATGGAAACATGCTGACAAGTCAAACTGGACAGTCCTTGGGCATGAAAAAAATCTCAGCAAAGAATCTCCACCAAAATAAAATATCCATAAAAATTACGTGCTGGGCAAAGTAACATTGCAACAGCTATAACGAAACTTTGAATATGAATTATTCTATCACTTAACTTATATCAAACAACTTGGATCGATGCACAAACATCGATAGTGTTACAAACACTAGGCTACTAGTACAAAAAATAAATCACCCTCACAAAAGAGATATGATTACAACAAGTTTACCCACATTTGAAAGCACAACGACCCCGAAATTAAGGTTTTGTCTAACGTTGGGAGGTTTCGCGAATTATGAAAAGCAAGCTGCATGCATGGTTTTAGCCAACAACACCAATCATTTTAGCGCGCCACAGAGACATCGATGTAATATAAATGCAACAGTGTTTGAAGGCTTTGCAGAAGAATTTAACTATGTTGGATGAAACTCACCCTGTAATCAGGAATTATTCGTGTCAGGAATCCAACTTCACTCACAATATCGCAGTTGGTGCTTTTATCACTGAAACGAGTGAATGAAAAAAAAAATAGTTTACAGATACAATATCCACAATACGAGTTAGTTACAATTGCAGGATATGTAATGTATTTTTCTATCACAACGAGCAAAACATAAGGGAACTCACCTATTATCAGTATGAAGACGGATGGAAAATCCATGCGTGCTCACTTAGGCTAGCCAAAAATACTGTTAAGTACCGTTTTGTTTCCTTCGAGCAATAAATACGTTAAAATGCTGTTATACTTTGTCTACGTCATTTCACAAAAACAAAAAAACGGCAATGTACTGCTTTTTAACATAACAGGATTATACTGTTGAAAATTTGCCGTAAATTTACAGCAGTTTCTAACAGTGTGTCCTTTCACTTATTGAACAGTTACTGAAATGTTTTTCCATTTAATGTCCTTAAATAAAACTGAAAATGATACATTTGTATTTTGTCTCAAAACAAATGTGTTAATTCCAGAGATATTCATAAGCTACATGGATCCAGTGGCGGATAGGGGGTGGTCGTGGCCACCATGGACTGAAGTCTGGCCACCCAACTTGCACTTGCCATTTTGGTCATTTTTGTCTTGGGCACAATTTAGTTTTTTAGAGGTGGAACCATCTCTGTACAACCGCAACACATATGAGACTTAATATGTGTGTACACCAAGGTCGAAGCACCTCTCCATCCTGTGTGTCTCTATATCCACTACCCTCCATTTTTTAATTCATGCGGCACCGCTTTCTACACCAACAAACACCATACTGTATATTACCCACTCTTAAACCACTACATGGGATACAATGCCTTCAGCTATAATGACTGTCCTATTTAAATGATTTAATATTGAATGGTCGCCCAATGTTAGCTGGGATAGGCTCCAGCCCCCCGCGACCCTGTACACAGGATAAGCGGTTGACGATGGATGGATGGATGGAATATTGAATGGCGTTAAAAGCTTTTGGACATTAGATAATGTTCACTTTTCAAATTAAATTTCAAGATTTTTAAAATAAGCCTGCAATATGAAGATTTAAGAAAAAGGAAAGTATCCCAAATACACTCTGGAGGCATTTCATGTGGCTAAAGAAACCCCGAACAGTGATTCAAGTTATTGTAATTCATTATGAATAGAAGACTATATTAACTTTAAGCTGTCTATTCAGTTAGGGATGTAAAGCAAAAAACAACTACAACAACAAAAAAACATTTAATATTATATAAAAATCGATATTATTTATTTTTTCTAATTGGTAATTAGAAGACAGTTACATTCAAAAAGTATTTTGATTACTGAGAGATTACTTTGCATTTTATTGTCATTTGTTTCATTTAATATTTAGTGCTTTAAGATGGAAAATATTTATACATATAAATTATGTGATCCAAAGTGCATTTGAACAGAGGTGAAACACTTTCTTATGATGTTTTACATTAATACGAGCAGACAGAGAAGTAAGATTGAAGTATGTTTGGAGCAGAAGAAATAGAAATAAATCTTGTGTAAATTGTCATCTTTACACTAAACAAAAATGCTTTTTTAAGCCATTTTACATGCACATGTTACCAGCACAATCATATATTTTTTTTATCAAGAAAATTCTCGTTGGATCATAATTTCTTTTTTCTAGTAAGGTCTTTGATATTAGAGCAAAAATCATATTCTTGATCATTTGTGTATTGTTTTCCTCTGAAAATAACAAAAAAATCCTTAAAACAAGATCAATTTGATTGATCTTGTTTTTGAAACAACACTGCATAAGATATTTAGGTTTTTCAGAGAATGTATTTTTAACATGTGTATTTTGCTTTACTGTACTGGCAGATTTTATAGCCAAAACAAGTGACAAAATCTCCCAGTGCTGAAGAAGTAATCCAAAGTATTTAGAATACGTTACTGACCTTGAGTAATCTAACGGAATATGTTACAAATTACATTTTACAGCATGTCTCCTGTAATCTGTAGTGGAATACATTTCAAAAGTAACCCTCCCAACCCTGAAAATAATATAAGTCATAATACCTATTTAAAGGAAAGGACTATAGTTAAATAACCTGTTATCATTCCAAATGTGCGATGGAAAAAAAAAGGATCACGTAAGAGAGCGGTTGTTGCAATATTTTATTTATTTAACATGTTTGCGCAAGCTAACAATGACACTTGTGGCGGTTAGGTTTCGATTCCCAGGCCAGGCTTTATGTCATGCTGATTTAAGTTTCGATTTCCCTTCTGATTTATATAACAAAATCCACATCGTGTGAGCTACGCAAATACTTGCAGCTCAAAGGCGCCTCGCATTACAAAGATTTCGGTAAGCTCTTTTTATATATCCAATAAATATAGTCAAGAGCAAGATCGTTATTTGGCCAATAGTTGTTAGGGTTTAGCGAGTTTTGACATTTCCACAGTTGTATGATTATATATACACAATCACATATGATATATATATATATATATATATATATATATATATAGCCTACAGTATTTAAAGTAATTTAAATAATAGTAAAGTATTAATATATTAATTATATATTTTAATTTAATATCGTATATAAGTACATTTATGTGTTTCATTTATATTAACTATTATAGAGAGACTGGGTCCTGTTGTCACACTTTTCACTGCAGTGAATATTTCTCATGGTAGTTTTTATTCATTTATTTATTTATAGTCAGTTTCTGTATCACGATTCTCCACATAACATAATATCTTGGCTACAAAAAAAAAAAAAAACGTGAACATTTTAGGCGTTTATTGTCCAGGGAAAAGGAGACCGTTCATTACACACGTTGACCGTTTGTGACAACATGCCGCAATAGCAGATCATTTTGTCACACAATATGGGGTAAGCTGTCGCAATTGAAGCTGTCAATAAACAAACAATTTTAGCATTTCTGCTAAATAAAACAATTAGGAAATAAAAAATATTACAAATGTATAGTATATTACAAAATTATCAAACCATTGTTTTGACCAACAAATATTGCAATTAATAAAATAGTAGGCTATTAACATAAACTTTAATACACATGTGACAACTTCCCCCAATCTGTCAACCTTTATATAGCTTACCCTTGTTTACATGATGCCACTGTGGCTTTATTGTGTTCACTTGTCTTCCAAACAGCTAAAGCAAAAATGTGATGACATTATAATATACATTTTTATAAATATACATTTCTACATATGGCAGACGCTTACATCCAAAACGACTTGCAGTGTATTCATTCTATACAATTTACCGGTTTGTGTTCCCTGGGAACCAAACTCATGGTCTTGGTGCTGCTAGCAACTTACCATACAAGTTGAGCCCTTTTTAGTTGAGTATGGAGGACAGAATTCAGTAAATTATTCTAAATAGGTTATTATTTAACTAGACTTTTGTAACCAACATGCAGTACAAAACCATGGCTGGAGAGATTTTGTGCAATTGGACTTTTCACTCAAAAGCCTAAAGTTACTGTGATATAGCCCTTGTGACAACTTGTCCCTGTATGTATGTATGTATGTATGTATGTATGTATGTATGTATGTATCTATCTATCTATCTATCTATTGATCAATAGTATTTAATTGATATAACAACTAACAAATCTGTAATATGTCATTTATAGACAATCACTACTCATCATGGGAGTCCAAGGACTGATGAGCTACATTGATAGCAACAGAACATTTTTAAAGTACTGTAATTTCAGAGATAGTCCACTAATAATAGATGGATCCAACCTTTTCTACAACTTGTACTTTAGCTGTAAATTGGATCAGATGCATGGAGGAGATTATGAAGCCTTTGAAGAGATGATCAAACAATTTTTTGAGAACCTCGCAGCCTGTGACATTCACCCTTTTGTTGTACTTGATGGTGGGGCCGATCACACAGACAAAAAATTTGACACTCTCAGGGAACAAGGTCAGCAAAAAATAAAAGAAGCCCATGCCCTGTCTATGGGATCGAGAGCAACAGTCCTCCCTTTTCTCATTAAACAAGTATTCAGACAGGTCCTTCATAATCTTAAAGTACCTCTTGTCCAGTGTATTCAAGAGGCAGATTGGGAAATCGCTGCTTTGGCAAGTCAGTGGAAATGTCCAATTCTGTCCAATGACAGTGATTTCTTTATATTCAACATCACAAAGGGAATCTTGCCAATCAAATATTTTCAGTGGAGTAACGTAAGAGTGGACAGAAAGACAAACAAAAAATTTATCCTAACCAAACATTTTGCGGTGGAAAGATTATGTGCATCTTTCAACTATATGAACAAGGATCTTCTCCCAGTCTTCGCCTCCATCTTAGGCAATGATTATGTGAAGCTGCAAAATATCAGTCATCTTCGTTGGGAGCAGCACTCAGTACATGGTGGGGCTTTTGCCCATATTGATGGCTTGCTTTGCTGGTTATCCCAGTTTGCTGGGCCAGAAGAGGCCATAATTGATTTTCTGAAGAAAATTACAGACAAAAAAGAAAAGGAAATTGTTGGTAAAGCACTGTTTGAGGGTATCAAGGAGTATAAGCTCATCACTGGTTCTCTTAGCCTGTTCTTCACCTCGAAGACAGTTCCCCAAACATCAGGTCCACTGCGAGCCCTACCCAGGTGGATCCTGCCACCCCTCCTTGAAGGAAAAATGAGCTCCTGCATTATTGATGTTCTGGTACTGCAAAGGGTCACCCTAAGATCCCAGGTTGAAGATTTTGAGCTCCCCAGTAGCAATGAAATTTCTCGTCCTATACGACAAGTGCTTTATGGTTTACTCTTGTTGGGAGAACAGCAAACAGAAGACAAACACGTGGCAGCTGCTAAAGCATCTACAGGCATAGGCAAGTGCTATGTAGATGAGTATGACAGAGAAGAATTAACACAAACCTGTTCAAAAGTTGAAGCCATAGAAACAAGGGTAAAGGAAGGACTTCGACTGGAAACATTATGGAAGGTAAAGATGTCTCGCCACTTTGGTTTTCTTTAACAATAATTGCATTAACACAAGCTGCATTGTATGTGACTTGAAATGAGAAACTATAAAACAAAAAAATACACAAGGCACCCCTTGTGGTTCCTCACATTGCCACACTGGATATACCCTCTGGAGACCCTCTAGGTATGTTTTCAGTTCTCTGAGAAACTATTTCTTAGATCCTGCAAAAACTCTAAAGACTGTCAATGATTCCTTCAATAAGCCCATCATGAGCAATCATTTGAGGTGGTTGAAAACTGTATAGAACAAGAGATTAAGATTCAACTTTATTGTCATTGTGCAGAGTACAGGTACAGAGCCAATGAAATGCAGTTGTTTTCGCATATCCCAACTAAGTTGGGGTCAGAGTGCAGGATCAGCCATGAAACAGCGCCCTTTGGAGCAGATAGGGTCAAGGGCCTTGCTCAAGGGCCCAACATAATGACGGTGCTGGGGCTTGAACCCCCGACCTTTCGGTCAGTAACCCAGAGCCTTAACTGCTGAGCCACCACTAACCCCTATAGTACAGAAACAGGATATTTGAGACTCACTTAAATGGTACCTGGAGAACCTCCAGAGTGTTTTGCCAGTGTGGCAGCTGAGGAACCCTAAATAATCCCATGAGAATCTTTTAATTAGATGTCTTAAGATGCTGGAGGCACCATTTGTTTGCACACTAGCAGAACCCTCTAGAGAACCTCTTGACACCCTATCAGTTCTCTTAGTTCTCTTATTGTTCGAGCCACATATGTAAACATTAACCAGAGTATTTAAAAGTTAATACCTTCTTAGATCATCCAAAAACTCTGAAGATTTCTAAGGACTGTCAATGGTTCTTTTAGTAACCCCATTATAAGGGAAAAGCTTCAAGGTTCTTGAAATATATCTTGAAGTTCCTTGAGTCCATAAATAGAATATTCAAGGCTGAAAGGAGGCTGGAGGATCTCCAAAGGGTTCTGCTGGTGTGGCATGTGAGGAACTTCAGAATGGTGCCTCAATAGCTTTTAATTTTACTTTATAAGAGTCCAAATCTCATCTCCTCTCTGGTCGATTGAGCTTCTAACTACCACACTATCTGGTGATACCATCTCAGCATTCAACAACCAGCTGAAAACACATGTTATGTGAGCAATTAACCAATCCACACTAACTGCACTTACTATTTAACAATTAAAATATTGTTGTGCTATCATCTTTACTACTCCAGCCATTGTGAGAACTTGGCAGTGCGACACTAAACATATTGTTGACTTTTGTATGGCAAATTGCTTCTGTTGGATAAAAGCATCTGCATCTAATTTAATTATTTTTTTAATAGATTACAACAATTTTCATTTAGATCTACAAATTCTATTTTCCTTTTTGATTTGTCTTTCTGGCATCTCTAGGAACCACACAGTGTGCGGCTTCAGATTTTTTTGGACACTTTGGGTGTGCCAACCGGTGTCTTAAAAGCAATCCCCCAAGATCTACAGCTACAAGTGTTTGTCACATGCTACTGGATAATAAACGCACAACCTCAGCCAAGCCAAGTGCATCTCTGGAGCCTGCTATTGAGCATGGTCTATGGAAAGCTCTGCAGTGCTCCTACCACACAAAGAGGTACTGACATTAAAATCTAATTACAGAAAGATGTACTTATATCATGTCAACAATAAAGTATAGGATTTCCCTTTAACCTGGTGAGTTAGTGCAAAACTAATCCCCTCCTTGGATCAATAAAATGTTACCCTTACCCGTCAGAGAAGACCAGCTTACACAAGCATAAATTCCCAGCATAGCCATGCAAATAATGCTGGTCAAAGAGCATGGTTTTTCTGGCCAAGATAGTTGATCAAGAAACTCTTGATAGTAATGCTAGCTTCGAAACCTGGTGGGGACATCAGCAAATCAGCATCCAAAACACAACATATGCTGGTAGCATAAGCAGTCCTGGTCTTTAGATCAGGGTAATCTTACACTGTCAAAATGAAGATACTTGAGACAGCATTTGGGGACTATCAGATTGATAAAAATAATTTTAGTGTCTTGAATCATATATTGAAGTTTGTTAAATAAACTATGAGATATAAGATGCACCTTTGATGGATTACCTAGAGGTTCTACAGAAGGTTCTGCACTGTAAAAATAGATACTCAAAGCCCCATCTGGGGTTCTTCAGCTGCCACACCGACAGAATCCACTGGAGATCCTCCAAGCACCCTTTCAGTTCTCAGAGAAACTCAAGCCTAACTTATATTATGGAAGAAGCCAAACTTTTTTCTCCTGGACAAACTAAAGCATCCTAGGCAAATGAAGCAGGAGTTTAAACCACGCAAAGCATAATTTTAAAATTAGGTCGGCGAGGATGACATGTGTTTGACATACTGTTCCAGCCACAGAAGTAATACCAATTGTGCAGGTCTTTATGTGGATCGCCGAATCACTTCTTTGCCTTATTAAATTTGTCACGAGAAGTTATCTGATCATTAAAAAAAAAATGCTATTTCTCTCTCCACGCTTTTGTTGTGGCCAAGCGGTCTTTGTGTAGTTTCTGTTGTGAATTGCATAAAAAAAAAAAAATTGTACTTCGCATAAAATCTGAGAGAGAGACGGGCTTCAAAGTTATCAATTTATACTGATAGTAACCTCATATAGTACTCCTCAGCTGGAATGCGCAATTGTAAATAAAATACACACCCACAATTAAGATTCAACCAAACATAAACAACAACCTATAAACACAACATAAAGTCAAGAATATTGTAGATGTGCGCAAACAGGAGATATATCACCAAACAAACACCTTGCCAAAACAAAAAGTTAACTGCATTTCATCGTGTTGTTGAATAAATTAGCCTTTATTTTTAGTTCCTACAAAATCTCTAAAGAACCGAGTACTGTGAAGGAGGGTTATTTCTGTAACTCCATCATAAGAGAAAGGCATCAAGGCTCTTGAAATACACTGATCAGCCACAACATTAAAACCACTGACAGGTGAATTGAATAACATTTATTATCTCATTACAAAGGCACCAGTCAAGGGATGGGATATATTAGGCAGCAAGTGAGCAGCCAGTTCTTGAATTTCATGTGTTGTATGCAGGAAAAATTGGCACGCGTAAGTATCTATGGGACTTTGACAAGGGCCAAATTGTGATGGCTAGACAACTGGGTTAGAACATCTCCAAAACGGCAGGTCTTGTGGGGTGTTCCTGGTATGCAGTAGTTAGTACCTACCAAAAGTGGTCCAAGGAAAAACAACCGGTGAACTGGCGACAGGGTCATGGGAGATAAGGCTCCTTGTGGGAGCAAAGGCTAGCCCCTCTAAAAGAGCTACTGTAGCACAAATTGCTGGGAAAAATAAAATGCTGGCCATGATTGAAAGGTGTCAGAACATGCAGTGCATCGCAGCTTGCTTCGTACGGGGCTATCGGAGTGCCCATGCTGAGCCCTGTCCACCACCGAAAGTGCCTACGATGGGTACGTGAGTGTCAGAACAGGACCATGGAGCAATGGAAGGTGGTGGCCTGGTCTGATGAATTACATTTTCTTTTAGATCATGTGGATGGCTTCGTTTATCTGGGGAAGAGATGGCAGCAGGATGCACTACTGGAAGAAAGCAAGCCGGCGAAGGCAGTGTGGGTCCTGGCATTCCTGTGGATGCTACTTTGATGTATCAGCTACTTAAAATTGTTCCAGACCACATACACCCCTTCATGGCAACAGTAGTCCCTGATAGCAGTGGCCTCTTTCAGCAGGATAATGTGCCTTGCCACACTGCAAAAAATGTTCAGGAATTGTTTGAGGAACATGACAAAGAGTTCATGGTGTTTACTTGGCCTCCAAATTCCCCATATCTCAATCCGATTGAGCATCTATGGGATGTGCTAGACCAACAAATCCACCTCGCAGCTTACAGGACTTAAAGGATCTGCTGCAAACGTCTTGGTGCCAGATAACACAGGACACCTTCAGAGGTCTTGTGGAGTCCATGCCTCGATAGGTCAGAGCTGTTTTGGCGGCACAAGGGGGATCTACACGATATTAGGCAGGTGGTTTTAATGTTGTAGCTGATCGGTGTATATGTTTTAAAGGGTGTCTCGATGTTCTCCTGTGGGTTTCAATGGTGTGGCAACTGAAGAACCCCAAATGGTGCCTCAAGTTTCTTTTAATATTTACTGAGGTGTAACTGAGGAACCCTAATAGTCTCTCAAGAATATTTTTTTTTATGCAAATCTGTATAATTATGAAACAATGAAGATGATTTTTTTGGGTTATGTATGACTAGTAAAAAAAAAATAATAAATCTATACATTATATTTTTCTGGGTTGTGGGTTTAGACACACTGTTGAGGCTAAAAAAACTGAAAATTCGTCGGGGAAGGATCCGTTTGGACCACGAAGCGGCACATCTATACAGCCAGTGGCAGTCCTGCCTAAAATGGAGTCTCAATCTCAATCATTTGCTATGCCGTCCACTACAAGAACCAGAGTGTGCACGGTACAGCATTATTTTATTAATCAAAAACCATTTTAAAATCCTCCACTCATTATTTGAATATATTGCTCTTTGTGTAAACTTCTATTTAATCACTACATCATACATCCTGCTTCCTGGTTTTAAATCTCTAACCCACATGGTCCATGTTCAGAATGGAATGCTGGCATGCTGCTAACAGCATACTGCACAATACACACTGAATTTTACCTTCTATTTTTTGGGGAAATTAGTATGCAAAACAGTATGCATTGTGCAAAGATAAACATTTCAAACAGTATGTTATGCTGATATCACATGACCTCATTATCATGTGCATGTTTAATTTAGTGTGTCGTCCTGTTATCGTATTGGAAATAAATTGGTTATTTTGCATTTTTGAATTGTCTTGGCAGTCTGATCAAATAAATCACGTTAAAAACATGGTAGATATTAAGCATACTTCCATTTCATTTGTGACATTGTTAATGAAACATCAAGCAATAGTAGTATGCTATTACAAATATTCTGTATATATATATTCAGTCACCACTAATAATGCATTCCTCACTTGTGTTCAGGTTGTACTGTGGAACACTGGTGCACGCGGCTGTTCGAGAGCTCAGGAGAGGCATCACTCCAGAGAGTCTGCTTGTGAGCAGCTCATACGCTGAGCAGCTGTTCAGAAAGTTGAAGGATGCAGTGCTGAGCTTGGTGGGTGAAGACGTCAAATTGCCAATAAGTAATGGAGCTGCCCATCCCTGTTGCACTCAGAATCAGTCTGAAGACGAAATGAGCAGCTTATTTGAACATCTGATAAATGAAGATATTGAGGATGATGATGATGATCTCAAAGGAAAAGGGAAGAGTAAGGGCAAAACAGAGATGCTTGAATGTTCTTACACACTCCGTACCAGATACAAGGCCAAAGCACGCAATGGTACTCATCGCTCTAAGAAATATGAGAGGAGATGCTTTGAGTAGACAACTTGGATACTTCAGGTTTCCCAAAAGGATTACAACCTTGTAGGATCAATCTGGAAAGATGGGATTTTGACTCATTCCCTAGTTCGTACAACAGACAAAATCACATTTACAGTAATGCACTTATGTAAATGTGTTAGCATGAGACTTGTGAGGAAATGCCTACCAACCATGTCTATGCAAAGCTATGTACAATCTTTACATTTTTTTGATGTGCTTAAGAATACCAGAAAAGGACATGTAACTTTCTACAAAGTACTGTAAAACAGGAATTACACAGGAATAATTTTGATAATGCATAACTACAGTAGATGTTCATCCACCTCGAAGAGTACTCCCACCAGGAGTAGACTTGGACACTAAACTGCCCAAATAACACATTTATACAGGACAATTGATCCTAGTGCTTAACAAATGTGTCACATTTCTGCTTTTAAACTCTCCGGAATGACTTGCCCTAAAGACGTCCACTGTAAGAGTATTACTGAAAACATAATTTCTGTGTTTTTATGAACTGGAGGAGGAGTTGCACTGCCTCTGGTTTCCTCATTTTGAGAAGTTTATGCAGTACAATGAACTTAAATGTAATATAATGTGGTTTACAGGGAAGGTACATGTTTGCCAACTCCAAGTAACTTTGTTTATGCCCATAAAACTATCTCTAAGATTTGAATGTTCTTGATGTTATGCTGCTTTCAGTGAATTTTAAATGAACACAAAGTATTAATTTAATTTGACTATTGTTCAGAATTTTTATTCAGTATTTAAGTTGTATTAGTTGTATAAGTTTTATGAAATCTAGAGATGTATTAATTGTGCTCTCTTTTTTGGAACCTTTTGATTTTTGTTTCTTGCAAAAGGCATGTTTAAATGATGCAGGCACACTACACAGAGATTTACAACATTAAATACACAGTATTTTTTTGTATTCGTAAACATTTTATTGTACAATTGTGTTTTGAAATAATCACAACAGATTAATGGTTTCAGCTGTGCAAACCACGATATAAATACAATCTCAAAAATAGAAAAAAAGAAAACTGCTTTAACCTGTTACCCTTCATGTCATGTATTAATACATTAATATTTAAGTGTGCTGCTGTGTTTGCTCACAGTGCTAGTGCAGGAGCAGTGCTAGAAAACAGACTGGGCAGAAAACCAATTCCACTTATTAATGTGGCTATTAATACCAGAGGACAAATATTACATACTGCTCAGTGTATCAGATTTAGTGGTACCTCAAAGATACGCTGTTGGCAAAGGGACATTAAGTAACGTTTGGTGGGCTGCACTGAGGTTATTTGGCTTTGGGGTGTAAGGAGAGGTTAAATCCAATTTTGTTCTCCAATATTTCATTAAATTAGCAACCATTTAACAGACAGTTGTCATTAAAATTTTATAGTACAACATGTTCACCTAAGATGGCAAGAATTTAAATAACAGGATAGGAAATGCCAATGCAAAGGCTATTGGGCATTTTAGATGTCCCTGATACCAGTGTATTAACATAATAAGAATGGAAATATAGTGTTGATTCTATGTAAGTACAGTGGATCTGATAATTGAGTATTTGTACAAGCTGGTTGTATCAATCAATTTACTCTAATATAAGGGTTTCAAATTTATAGTGCATGTACCTTGGAGGCTATTATAAAGTGACACCCTGTAATCTCATCAGAACTTTGCAGTGTATTTCTATATTGCAGTCTCTACAGACTGGCTGTTTCATGGTGCTATAAAATGAGTATACCATGATGGTAAAATTATGCTTATTCAGTTGTTAATGTCAGTGTACATAACCTGATATCACCACAAAAGTCTTAGGGTGACCTAAAACATGATTTTAAGTGGCCCGTTAAATCGTAAACTGGAATAACCATCACAAACACGCAGACGTACAGCATTCTCTAAAAGCAAAGAAAATAATTTATTCTTCAAGTGTAATTTGTAATCTGGAATGCAAAAAGGCATTATCCCTATTGTTCCACAAACCTCTAACCAGAGATGCTCAAAAAGAGATTTAAAAGAGAACAAATCATTTTTATAATAATAATTATAATATAAAAAAATACATTATACACCCCTTAAATTATGAAACCAAGACAGCCACTGTATGGACAGATACAGTATCATATAAATAAAGTTTGTCCAGATGCCATGTGTAGTAGTACAGTCATAGAGCAGCACACAAAAGCATCTCCATGGGTACGGGCCAGAGCATTCTTAATCAGCTCCATTTTTGCGGGTCAAAACCGTTAAAAAGGAACTTTACTTACTGGTCAGACTTGGTTCACTCCTAACATATGGTATGTGACCAGCCCGGACGACATTCCAAAATCACACACCCCCCTCCAAGCCCCACCCAACACCTACTGCATGTGACACAATGCGTCATACGTCATGGAAATCATCATTGTCCGTAGTTTTCCTTCCACATTTGAGTCTCTCCAATTTCTTTATAACCTCAGACACCACGCACACAGAGGACGTGAGGCCCACCAAGAACAGCAGATCTGTGGCATAAATCAGTGAAAAAAATCACGTGAGGCACGCACATCCAAAATTCTAATGTCTCAGCTAATACAACAATGAAATCATGAAAAATATGACTGCACATGTTGCTCCATAATTATAATCTTACCAAAAACATGACATCTGGGCATTGGATTTAGTTTGAAAATTCTTTCCAAAAATGTGACATTTCAATAAAATTTTCAGTAGTTTTTGGAGAGCAGCAGTGTGCAGACATTGTTTTTGCATAAATCAGTAAGATCCAACAGGAGAGTCTAAATCAGATCTTTCGGTGTTTCAGTTATTTAAAACATATTTAGCTGGCAAATATACAAGAAGCAATTTTCAGTATTCTAATTTGATTGGACGAGTGACATTCCCAGAGTGCTGATATTTTGTCTTACAACACTAGTAGAGTGTTGTAATACGCTTGTCCCCGTATCTGTGCTTTGCAACACACAATGGCTGATGCCAATTTGGCTTGCTCTGGAACTATTTTGGTTGACAAAGCAAAAATAAGTCCATATGGTGTCTAAAATTTAAGTTGAGATATTAACTATATTTTATAGAACTGTAGTATAAAAGCACTAACAATCGTGCTATTGTACTGAATATCAGCACAGCTGTGATTCAGCACACTTGCTTCATTATTAAGCATTTTAAAGTGCCAATATAAGTGATTTGCCAAAACATTTTGTGTACAGTGGCCGTTGCGTACCTAAAATGCTGAGGTTCTCTGTTTGAAACACCTTCTGTAGAGGAGGGAAGTAGATGACCAGGAGTTGGCCCATGATGGAGCCCAGCACAGCGTAGCAGAACATCCTGTTGCTGAATAAGCCCATTTCATACACCATCCGCGTCTGCAGGATGAGGAAAAACAGTTAACAGGGGCATTTAAAGAATGTCTGACATTAAAGATGTGCTTAAAAGTATGGGTATACTTTGTTTTCCTGCGTTCCAGTTTGGATAGCGCACGGTTGCCTTAAAAAGTATACTTATTGGACCATGAGCAAATACGAACGCATTGGATGTATGTGCACTATGACTGCTCCTTTAGTACAGCCAATGGCAGACAAATGTGCAGACACAGCACAGACAAGGACTGTCCGCGTGTTGAGAAAATCTAGGCTGCAAATGGACAGTCCGCGCAGACTGTGCTTATGATGAAATATCAGTCAAGCATTCTGTGCACAGAGCAATCAGCAATGCAGACAACCAAAGTATAGACCTACTTTGGTCTTTCAAGTTGAAGTGTGTAATTTCTGTGCCACTAGTAATTGCAAAAATAATAAATGTCTTCCATAGTCTGACTCATGCCACTGGTTGAACCAATGTTGCGGTGTCAGTCTGGTCAGGATGATCAAAGAGAGAAATGTTTTGACAGTGCCACAGAGTCTAAGTTTTGGTTTACTTAAAGCTGTTGCACTTTAAGCTGGGATAAGAGAAAGTATTTAACCTGTTGATGTGTGCCCCATTAAAATGACATACCTGAACTTAAATGGTTGTATTTACTGGACCCTTTGGAGTATGGACACAGCTGTAGTATCTTTTGAAAGAAGACACGTTGTACTTTATTTTTTTTAAAGTTGGAGAACTATGAAGTTTATAGTAATGGAAATATTTTGTGCTCAACATGTTTTTATAATAATAAAAAAAAAGAAATACAATGTTCTCAAAGCCACACGTCTAAAGAAGTTATGTTTCATATTTGAAGATGATCTAACAAAAAATGAGGCTCCTGTGAGTTTTTATCCTCTATAAATCGCTGGAAGCATACAGAGTAAAATTAAGGCTCCGCCTCTCAAATTCAACACAATCTCTGATGGTACTGCTTGGCTATTATGAATGAAACTATGCAACATTTTAAAAAATAGACTTGAGACAGGCTTGTTTTGTTTATAAGACTAATGTATAAGATAATATACAGTTTCACAACATGAATGCTGCTCAGATTGTGTAGTTTGTTGAAGAACGACGACGAAGGGTAATTCTTCCAGGCGAGATGTATCAATATTTCTCAGATTTATCACTTTTATAGACAAAAAGTGCTATTGGATGTTATACAATGAACCCTTGTCATGGACAATTGACCCAAGTGTGGCGAATTGGATTCATCTTGCAATCACATGTTTTCATTTGTTCTCCTGGCACAAATAAACAAATTGCTGTTTCTGGAGCATTGCTATCTTGAAACAGAGATCGGATATCAATGTTGAACCATTAGACCTTTGAAAAGATGTATAATTTGTTAACATTATTTACATATATAGACAGTAAATTATATATTAAATGTAAGCAGAGTGACGTCACTCCCGAGTGCAAACAAATGCACATCAACAATAAAAAAAGAAAACGATTCCAAAGACTTTAATAACAAATAAAAAATATCAAAAGGGACCTTGCCCTTATAAGCCGTTTAAACAAGGAGATTTTAAAAGTCCTACAGCAGGTGGCAGTGTTTAAGATGCAGCTCATCCAGTGTTCTTCAGGCCCACTTTTAATCTGCACCAGTGAGAAAGCAAATGGGAAATAAACTTGTGGTTCTTGTAAAGCCTCTTCTACTGAAGTGCTTAAAGCACAAAAGATCTTCTACCTGTGATCTGGAGCTGAGAGCGTTGAACATATCGAAGAACACAAAACAGGTAAATGTCATGGTGGTGTCCCGTGGTGTGATCTCATTGTCCTGCAGCTGAAAACAAAACAGATAGTAAAAGATTTGACTAGAATGAATTAACCAAAAGATTGTGAGCCTTCATCTGGCCAAAATACCTGGCTAGACATTGCAACATTTTCCACCAAGGGATCAATAGTTATATTTTATCTTAAAGGTTTTTTTTTTTTTTTTTTTAAATGGCCGTAAAGTGCTTTATGATGAAGTAAGAGCACTTTAAGAGGATCTACCATCTCAGTGTAAAGTATTATATTTTGTCATACAGCCATCAAGACAAGACTGTGATAATTGAAATGTTCTGCTCTACTCCAGTTTATTAAACTACAGGCCCTGAAAGAAAGTGGTGAAAACAGAAAAATCTACAACATGCTTTTGTGGTTTCTTGCTTTTGGCATTGTTCCTGTAGCTTTCGGGAGGCAATTATTTTTATCAAATTTAATGTAATTCATCACCTACTCCATATTCCAGAATAGTTTCGATGCTAACTTCCACAGAGAAAAAACAACACTAATTGGGGCTTTAAGGAAGTGTTGTAAACTTATTCAGAGAAGACTACATCATCATGGTCAAAAATGTAAATAAATCTTTGCTTACATTGTCTTTCCTTTGGTAAAGCATTTTTTTTTTTTTGCATTTATAGGTTAATGTAATTAGTACTTCGCTTTTATGCAATAGATGAAAAAAATACATTCTAAATATAGTATCAGTTATCAGGTTCAAGCAGCATAGTGCTTTAAGTGCATGTGTTACAAGACATTAAAAAAACAAATGTATAGCCTGCTAGCAACTCCTATAGAGATAAAGCACCATAATGTTCAGCAACATATGGTAAATTACCATCTAGATTTAGCCTTTCTAACAGACTATTTGACTGTTATAGAGACACCTCTACTCCGATCTCCACCAAATTTCGCATGCTTACTCAGGATAACGTCACATATGCATACTACATTTGAAATCAGATGTTCTGTTATGGGAGTTTTATAAAGGAGTTTTGAACTTTTGGGTAAACTAGGCCATGCACATATTTTTTAATTACCCTGTTATAGACATATACAAAGTTACGTTAATATTCGATCAAGGGAGTACAAAGAATTTTATTGCGGTGGTTTTGATGGGGTTAAGTGAAAAACCAAGGACTAGTTTGCAAAAGTAGGTTTATAAATAACCTAAAATATTTAAACATATTTGATTGAGGCCAAAGGTCCTTGAGGCACAATTTTTCAGAATGAGGAGATCTATCATATAATATCAATAACTTCTGTTATTAACTTCGGTGTCTGTGCAAGTAAAATAGGCCCAACTCATTCCGTATAGATTGTCTTTGTTAACCTTGTCTGATAGCAGCTGAAAGTTTATTAGTTAATGTTTTTAAGATATGTGACTGTCCTCATAGACATCGACACCTTGGACAAAGACACTGTATAGTTGAGAGCTATTTTTAAGTCATATGGACCACTAAGTGCCAGAGGCATGCATTTTTTTCCAGGAGTCATTAATTTGTACATTATTGTCACAAATTAGGTGAACATTTCTCATTCCGTTCAAGAGTTATAAACATTTATGTAAAAGTAGCCATGTCTGATTCTTATGTTTTGGTGTGCTACATTGAATAGAATGTTCAAGCCTTTTTTGATAATTAATATTGGACATTCAGAGAATAATTCTGCACTGGTTTGCTTCCGATCCAGAGAATGGCCTAGGACTAGTTTGCTAAAGTATGTCTAGTAAAAAATACAATATGGTAGAAATGTTTAAATGGCACATGGTATAAGGCATTTGAGTCTGTGAGAGAGTTTAGGAGTTCTAGCCCAATAAGGATTTGCCTTTGTTATAGCACCCCCCAATTGGGTGATCGGGTGAGTTTGTTATGCCTGAGTAGCAAGCAATGCTGCTACCATCCCACCAAGTTTAATGTCTCTAGGTTTTACGAATTGCTCTCTACGATTTAGCGGAGAATAATAATAAAAGTAAAAAAACTCCATTACAATATATAACAATAGATTTTCAGCACTTCATGCTTGAACCCCTAAAAATAATTTTGCAAAGGAAAAGTCTTTGTATTAATTCTCAAACAACAATGCAAAGAGCAACAACAAAGCAAATGTATAAACAAAGATTTTTGATGCCTCTAAAAACAAAATGGCACAGTGTAAACTACAAAATTATGCCATTTTTCTGTACAACTCTTAAGTAGTTCAGAAATTTCCCTAAACACCTGTTTTGAATATTAATGCAAAACAAATGGAAAAACAAAATTGAAAACAAATGTTCACAAATGGGCCATCATCATGAGAATATTACCAACCTCTCTCCAGAACACAAACAAAGTTCCGCACACGATAATGAAGGACGACACAAGGACTTTCACTATCAGACTGCGTGTGATGATGCTGTCTCGTACATTCCGCGGGGGTTTCCTGATAACATCCTGATCGACAGGCTCTACACCCAAACTAGGAATAATAAAAATGATCTAAAATGTAACAATTCAAGAATAAAATGTTGACAAACCCATATCAGTCGACCAAACAAACTGAATATTGGTCTATGGTTGTTACAGCCTTGGATAAAACTCTCGTGATCAGTGTATTACCTCTGAGCTGGTGGCCCATCCATGATGATGTTTATCCAGAGGATTTGCATGGCATTCAGAGGGTTGGGGAAGTTCATAAGTGTTGCCAGGGAGATGAGGGTGAGAGCAGCAATGCTCCTGAGGAAGCAAGCACAGATATTCAGTGATCTACTCAAACCTTGAAGCCAATGATATGAATGGTATTGAAATGATGACTTTTGTTTATACTGCAAGTTGTGTGTTCTTTATGAACACATGAAACAGATACAATATGAACAAGTTTTTGAGGTCATGTGGATTGGCCCAAAATATTTTAATCTTATTGATAGGTCACTGGGGTAATTTTAAAGATCCCATGTAATCACTTGATAAAGTGCAGTTTTTATTGCTGTGTTAATGTATTTCCATTTGAAACAGTTGAGGGGGGACATACTGAAGGGTTCATCAGAGCTTCTAAAACAGCACAGTACATCTGTTATATGTTAAAAAATAAAAATAAACAAAAAAAAAAGAGCTTTTTCATTTCTGATCAGACTGTCAACTCACGTGCTCAGCTGAAAACGCACAAAGTTCTTAATGTTGTTGTAAATCCCTTTCCCCTCTTCAATGGCAGACCTAGAGTAAAAAACAAAGGATTGAGGACATTTGCAAACTCAAACGTCACATCAGTGTGCTAAGGCCTTCGTTTAAGAATGGAAACCATATGCTCACAAGATGGTTTGAAAATCATCATCCACCAAGATCATGTCCGCTGCCTCCTTGCAGACATCAGTGCCGGTCTGACCCATAGCCACACCGATGTCCGCTGCCTTCAGTGCCACTGCATCGTTAACACCGTCTCCTGTCATGGCAACAACTGCACCAATATTCTGTAAAGACTGAAGCCAAAAAAAAAAAAACACTAAGGAACTCAGCTATGCCAAATTAAGACTGTATCGCAGGATCACAGGTGTCAGGTGACCGATACTGGTCAATATTTTTTGTTGGTCCAGGAACAACATTCCTGTCAAACAAAGAATCCTAACCCTACCCTAAAATTAGAGGAAAACGATACAGTAGGTTGATAAGAATATTGTTCAAGCATTGGCACTAAGCCTAGCCTTAACTTTGAAATCTGGTTGATTGATAGCTACGTTGTATCAGGGCCAACAAGGATGTTGATCAAAGCTCAAATCCTACTTTGCTAAATAATGCCAATAAAGTGCAGGCTCATTTGGTACACATACCTTAACTATCTTTAACTTGTGTCTTGGGCTGGCTCTGTAGAATACCACTATCTGTGGGAGACAAAATCACATATCAGTGCCACTCATTCCACTCAGGTGGAATATGTCATCTCTGATCCAGTTCGTTTGGTGGCTTCCATGGCTGCAGCATGCAGTGTAGTTTGCTGCCACGCATAATTTAAAATGGCACTCACGTCTCGTTTATTGACAGGTTATGTTCTTCTTAATTTCACATTTAATCTAAACATCAAGATTTGTGAGGTTTATTCTATTAGAACAGTTTTTTCCCCCACTGGATAAGATAGATCTATGAATTTATATTATATTGGATATGTTAATTTGTGGATGTGGGATTCGTGGACAGTAATTCATTAGATTGGAGGGGGTTAAAGATGTTTAAATTTGAAAGGGGAAAGTAAAGTTAGACCTTCAGTGATTATTTTGTGCTGTAAAATTTATATTAGTAAAACTTTCAAATTATTTCCCCTAATAATATATTGGATGATGCATCATAATCCTGTACATAATAAACTCCTATTTAAATGTGTTCAAATTTAGCAGGAAATGCATCTTCATCTTAATCTTGAAATCTGTCCATTATTCAAATTTGGGGCTTTTGGACTACAGTGACTCAAAGCTGAAAGTGTATGAAAGCGTGTCGGTACCCTGGACACCATCTGAGAGAGCTGCTGGAGGTCCATCTGGTCGACTTCATCTCCAGACAGAGATTGGGAACCTTTGGTGTAGAGGCCTAGTCGACTTGCTGTCGTGGAAAAAGATTTTAAAACGGAATGAATACTGTAGCAAGTGTTGATGTCTGGACATGATAAAGAGAAAATTACTAAGACAAACATGAGACTCTGGTTGAATGGAAGAATGGCCAGTGTGACCAAAATCTTTTATCACAGTTTAAGTAATTAAATATATCTATATTTATCATTCAAAATGTTTTATAGATAGTTGTACATTTATACATTTCTGTATACCATGGTCAAATGTTCCCATCAACATTTGTCCTTGCGGAGCATATCCAATTTCTTTTGGGCAGAAGCTTTGGCAACAAGGGCAGAATATTATATATAACTCAACCAGAGCAGAATATTATATATAACTCACGCTCACACACACACACACACACACACACACACACACACACACACACACACAAAACCACCTGCCTAATATTGTGGAAGTCACCCTCGAGCATTCAAAACAGTGCCAACCCACATTTTAGAATAGCATTCAGAGATGATATTCTTCTCTCCACAATTGTACAGAGTGGTTATCTGAGTTAATGTAGACTGTCAGTTCGAACCAGTCTGGCCATTCGCTGTTGACCTGGAAATCCCAGGAGATCAGCGGTTACAGAAATACTCAAACCAGCCCATCTGGCACCAACAATCATCCATGTGATTATCTAACCAGCCAATTGTGCGGCAGCAGTGCACGGTAACTCAGATAACCGCCCTGTACAATTGTGGTGAGAAGAATATCATCTCAGAATGCTCACACATGTGTTAGTTCCGGTCCTCGGATCTGATTGGACAAGAGAGGCTCCATGATCACTGAGGGTCTGACACATCAGCACTCTGACACTTCACTATATGTGTATCACTCCACTTGTGTTCGTGCTGTTCTTCAATAAAGTGTAAGAGCAGTGCAGATCTGTTAAGAGCTATGGTTAGTGTAATTTTATGAGCCAGTTAGGTGACTAAGTGAAAACGCTTCAGCTGTTTACATACAACAGCTCTTCATGATCACATGTATCACTACTACTAAAGCTAGGAAATGGCTTTAAATGAACAAAGTCAGCATTACGGCTCATCACAGCTCAGACACAACAGACTGATTAATTACATGAACTGAAGGCGCGTACCTCTCAGACATTCCACATTGGATTGGACACGCTTTAAAATGGAGGATATTGCAGTTTCTATAGTGAATGACTCTTGCGCACTGGCTACCGCGAAATACCCCCGCTTGGACTGCTATTTTTCCACTGAGAAAGCTGATAGCATTTCTGCTTGGGCAACAGATGAACAGAGACACTCTTTCTGAAGTGAACTTTTTCAATTACTAACGAATGCTTGGACGCATCATTTGGTTTGAACCAGCAACGGTAGACTCTGATCCACGTAATATTGTAGTTCTATGAACATATGTTTTTATGACCACACAAATTTTGAAATGTACTTTCTGAATATCACACACACACACGATAAGATGGGCAGATTGACTGTCTCAGATGTGGCGGCAAATGAGATTCATCCTCCCAACTCCTGGATTGAGGAGAGTCACTACACCACGAGGACTTCGAGCACATTGGAAATCGGGTATTACAAATTAGGGAGGAAAAAAAACAAACAAAAAAACACTTCAGTCCGCAATCAGAGCGGGAGCAACATCAGAAGTGAACATCGACCATGGTATCAACAGAATAGCAGAATCTTGGTTTACATTTCTATACCAGTTCATGGTATATACCATCATACCGCCCAGCACTTGTTGAATTTCATACCAATTGATACTGCAGTCTCTTGAGAATCGCCTGTGATCATTTTCACTGCCACACCAGAGCTGATCAGAGTCGCCACGGCATCTTTTACTCCTGCTCTTGGAGGGTCAATGATTCCTACAAGCCCCAGGAAGGTGAGAGTCCCCATCTCAGATCCAGAGGCAAACGCCAACACTGCCAGAAAAAAGGACATGAGCATGATCAGCTGCCATAGTCCGTTTATCTCAATATTACTACTGTCCTCCATGAAATGCCTTTAAAGAGAGCTAACAGAGGGGTGTCAATATGAGACAGCACTTCCTCAATGTCCTCAGAGACCACTTAATCTGATCAACACAACCCAAATCACATTTGCGCTAGCTGTAAGTTGGTACAGCAATGCCAAAATGCAATTTAGGATACAGCATTACGGCTGACAAAAAGTGATGAAGTTATGAGTGATTTGCTCATGGCAGGCCAGTCTCTGTTAGACATTAAAAGGAATAGTTCACCCAAAAAAATGACACATTTCCATCCTCATGTTGATCCAAACAAGTGTGATTTCTTTCTTCAATACATTGAAAGTGAATGGTGACTGATGCCAATCTCCTTTTATGATCCATAAAAGAAATTAAATACGTGTTTGGAACTAAATGAGTATGTGTAAATAATTGCAGAATAATTTTTTTGGGGGGTGAAGCCCTTTTAAGTTTGTGGACCTTAATGAGGTGGTAAATTCAGGTAATCTAGAAGTCTGTAGTAAAAGAGAGCCATGAAATCAGTGCATTTCTTTACCTCTGAGACCCGCAGTACCCATGTAGCTCTTTTGTTGATGGTAGAGTTCTCTCTGTTGATTGGTCAGAGGCAGACTGACTCCCTTACTGTTGTAGGAAGTACAGAAGCGAATTATCTGCTCGTAAGCGCCCTTCACATAGAACACACCAGGTTTGTTCTACACATTCAGATAAGTTGGAAAGGAAAGATATAAACAATTAGTCTCACAGAACCACAGCATAATGTCTGGTCCACACTATAAAGCTTATTATGATCAAGAACTAGCCAATTAGACAGGAAGGGGCTCTATGATGGGCATGTGAAGTTACCAACCACAGTTCATTTGTTTTACATGGCATCTACATAGCAACTGAACCATACATTGATGCACCACAATAATAGACCGGCATGTAATAAAATTGCATGTTTTAATGGTACAAAAAATCTGTCACAGCATAGTGCTGTGACCTTAAATGGACTCTCAGCTGAACTGAGAACATGCCAGTGCACGCACACACACACAAATACACAGGCATGCACACAGACACCAATGTTTACACTGTCTGACTGCCGGCACTGACAGCATGTATACACAGATCTGTGTAGTAATGTCGAGTCTCATGTTTATCGTTCAGGTTCACATGTCTCGCTAAACAATATAACAACGTATCATTTAATGTTTATGGAAAAACCACATAAACAATGCCAGCAGGTTTAATCAAATTTATTGGTCAACAAAAGACAGACATCAGTTACAGTCATTCCTAATTCTCATTCATGCTACATCTGCCAAACCTGCAGTTAAAAATCTGGCTCATTTATAATGCATTAGCTACAGAAAGCCGGTGTATCCATATTTGGATGATGTACATGTAAATGTATGGGTTTACTACAAATTATATATTAATTTATTTATCTCATAATATATGACAATACAAGTTGCATGTAAAAAGTTCACCCCTTACTATTTTTATACATTTGTTTACAATTTGAAAATGGTATTATCCAACAGGGGAGGAGCCAAGGTCTATAATATGGGCTCCAGATAGCCAGTTTAGATGATGTGAAATTTTTTCCCAAACATTGTAAATATTGTACAAATATTTCTAGACTTTCACTTCTGCACAAATAAATCAGCCTGTGGAATATATTCTTCGTTTACACTGTCACTATTGGCTGTCATTATTGCATCCTAACAATCTCCTAATTAAATATGTAAAAATTTCGTAATTTAACGATTCAAATTTACATCTATCCAAATGTAACAAGAACCTATATTTTACAGATATAACTCAGAAAATAGTGAATACATAGTTTTAAAAGTAGTAATCTAGCTTGTGATCTATTAACTGCCAACAATGCATAACAAAAACTATAAATATTATTCAAAGATTTGATGCCATGAGCTTTTGTCAAATCCAGCAACTAATTCTTCCAAATATAACTGTAGCAGCATGGAGCATTGTAAACATGGCTTTGTTTCCCAGTAGACTGATTTAAAACCTGTGCACCCTGACTTCCAGAAATTGTGTAATGCTAGAAAACAGTTTGAACTAGAGCTTGTGATTTTGATAAAGTTTTTGCCATTTTGTGTCCAATACGCATGAGGTCTTGAATGGCTCTGCCCGAGGCTGAGACTAATATTAAACATCCAGCACAATGATTGAGTGTGTGGGAAATGTTTGGGCATAGGCTACCCATTTTAAAAAACATGCTGTTTTGGGGGACACTTTAGGATAGTTTTGCCATCAAAATTATAGACAATTCAATCATGTGGAAGCAATGTGAATGTCATTGTTGAGAATTGATGCATCACTTACGAACTTTCAGCTTCAATTATTGTCAAGCATCCACTCACTTTTGCAAACAGTGTTTCATGGCGCTTACCTGCTGAGTGCGATGGACGACGCGTACCGCCATCCATTTCTGCTCTGAGGAGAAAGGAATCTCTTCTAGTCGCACAAACTCCTGCTGTAGATCCTGCAAACCCATCTGCAGACAACAGAAAACAAATGCATACAGCGATAAACACACACTACCAACAAAAACCCTTTTAAGAGAAGAGACTGATCAGATCTGGCCCAGTGTCAGAACTCTTGATTGAATGGAGTGGTCAAAGTAGGTCAAACAGTGAGGCTTGTTGATGAGGTGTACAATTACTTTTCTAAGGGATTAGACGATTTTTGCCTGGCGGACGATAAAACGGCCAAATGAATCCTGCACACTCACAATGAAGGAGGGACCCACGCCATAACTAGGTACTAGAACATCACAGAGATCGGGACATGAGCTCTTTTGTCTTGGTACAGTAAGCAACTAAAGAGCAAACACCCAGAAGACCCTGGCAACCACTTAATATGCCCTAGAAACCCCATAGCATCATGTCAGTCAGTTTTGCATGGGCAAGCAGCACAAATTTTCTTCAGAAAATGTAAAAAAAAAAACATTTCTTCCCCTTGGATTTTTTATTTATTTTTTTTTTTTACATTTCTCAGATTAATCCCCTTGTAAACGTCCCTGGTGCTGACATCAATGTTATTAGTGTACCAGACATTTACACAACTGGGACCCTCGAGGGAGATGCAGTTGCTACAGTTACCTGTTCTACAGTGTGTGAAAGCGTGTCAGTTCATCTTAATTTGCATATAGAATCGATTCAGTCTGTTTGCCAAAATGAGGTGACAGACATCACCACATTGGCAATTTTTCCAGAGGTTGCACTCTCATGTTTGCACAAGTGGGCAGAGGCAACAGGCGTGTCCTACTCTCTGATTGTGTCAGATATGATATTATGTTACTGATACTTTGCATGTCACATTACGGAAAATAAAAAATAAATGTTTAGCAGCAGCTCATGCTGAATGGCGTCACGAGCTAGAAATTTCTGTCCTGAGATCCAGTGTTAAATTTAAACATTAAAACACAAAAAAAAAAAAAAACATTATTGGAAAAACTAAACTGTATTCACATACACCGTATATTTATTAAATATAATTACTGAAAAAGTAACTATCAAAATCTAAATTAGTTCTATTTTGATTTGATGAAGTAAATCATAAAATGTAAAGTTTAATAAAAATAAAAACAAAATATACTTTATACTCTGAAATACTAACTAAACTGAAACAAAAAAAAATTATAAAACTAAAACCAAGTCATTAAGTGAACAGCAAACGAAATTGAAAAGGACAAACTGAAAAGAAAAAAAAAATAATAAAAAAAATATAAAATCAGCAGATATTGCAAATATTAGCAGGTCATGCAATACCTTCATAGCCAGGGAAATCAGGGCACCCTCGGTGGGCCGTCCCATCAGGGCGTTGTTCCTGATAACTGCATCATTGCACACACAGCCAGCCTGCAGAATTACAGACACACACAATGAATGTGTGACTGCAATTAAAGTACCCTCATAGCTCTGTATTCCACAGTAGTCTGCTCAACCTCACCTCCACAATCTTGCTGATGGAAGAGTTGGAGAAGCCATGCACCACATCACCATCCAGCAAAACCTCACCGGCATTGTTGTACCCAACACCAGTGACCTGTGAAAGATAAAAAAATCTGGTCAAGGGCACTAACAAACATGAACACAATACACTCTACACAGTGGTTCTTTACTGGTGGAAGGTGACCCAAAATGGCACACGTGTTTGTTCTGACAGGATTGCAGAGAGCAGGAAAAAAGATGGTACAGGTCTGTTCTGATTGGAGCATGGACAGCAAGGTAAAAGACAATGCAAACAATGAAATGCAACTAAATATACAATATAATAGTGCTTAATAAAAGTAGCTAAATAAGTATAATGTCGTTCGTATAAAGTAGCTAATTTAAAAAAAATAAAAATGTGTCCTACTGTATATATTTTGTTATTGACATCAAAGGCAAATCAAACTACGGTATTTTAGTGCAGGAATACGGTTTCATTCACAATGAATGCAAACGTGGTTTATGGCGATCACAATGTGTTTTCTGCAGTAAATTACTGGATGCTGAAAGCATAAAACTCAAAATTCAAGACATTTAGAAACCAATAATAACCAAGTATTAATGCATATTAAAGGTAAATTTTAAAAAGGGAGAAACGCAATGTGGAAAATGCAATATTAAATTGTACAATATTTATACATCATAGTAATAATCCCTACATGAACTACTGCCTTTCAGTTTCACAACCATTTATGTAAAAAACAAAAAATAAAAATCATCGAACACCACCATCTTTAGAATAATCATTGAAATCAAAGGGTAAAGTAAAAGTAAAAAGTCTGGACATGATATAGTCATGAGAACTGGGTAGTAAAACATGAGAAAAACATAAGTGTCCTGAAAATGGTCACAATGCAAAAAATCTTAAAAGGGTCCTAAAGATGGGCTTCATTTTCTTTAGGCAAAATATAAATTTAGTTTTTCTTTTATCTTGACTGATTTGGGGTTAAATATGACCCAGACATCATCTTTACAGGTTTCATTCAAATTACCCTCCCATATATTTTGTTGTTGATGTCAATGGTGTCCAATTAAACTCTACAGTATTCCAATTCCTAAATATACACTGCCGTTCACAAGTTTGGGGTCACTTGACTGAAATGTTATGATGAGCTTAAAAACCTTTTGATATGAACGCATATGCTTAAATGTTTGAAATTAGTTTGTATATGTTGTCACAATTATATTTTTGCCTCATTTCATTACAAAACTAAACTAAAATGTTATTTAAAAAAATAAAAGTTTTTGAAATGGATGACTTAAGAAAATGGATCATTAAGAAAAGTAGCTAATAAGTGCCCAGTATTGAGGAGAACTCAATACCTCAAGAAGAGTTGAGAAAATGTCAAGAGTACATTTCTGCAAATTCTAGGCAAAGGGTGACTACTTTGAAGATGCTAAAATATAACAAAGTTTTGATTTATTTTTAAAACAATTCCTGTAGTTCCATTTCTGTTCTTCCATAATTTTGATGACTTTATTATTTTTCACATTTAAGGATAATAGTAAAGAATGAGTAAGTGACCTTGAACTTTTGACCAGTAGTGTATGTTTACTAAAAACAAGGATGAACGTAGTATGTGCCGACCACAATGTGTTCTGTGCAGTGAATTATTGGATGCTGGCAGAATGAAAGTTTCAAAATTCAAGAGACATTCAGAAACCAATTATAAACCTATTAATACATTTCAATCTTAGCTTTTAAAGAGCCACTTTAAAAAATGAATTTTCCATGTTCAATACAAGTTAAGCTCAATTGACAGCATTTGAGGCATAATGTTGATTACAACAAAAATTCTTCTGTTAAAACCTGTGTATAATTTGAGCTGTAAAGTTGTTTAAATTGTTATTTTCACAGTAATTTTAGGGTTTGTTGACATTACATTGTCATGGCAATGAAGTTGTAAAAATGGCAATAACTTTTCACAGAAAAGGTTAGTAAGTGATTTTATCACGCTAAACAGTCAGCATTTTAACATAAAAAAATTGTCCCCATTCACTTCGTGTAAGCGCATCTTTTCCTTTTTTTTTTTATAGCCTTTTTCTTTTTAAAGAAAAGGACAGGCAAGTCAAAATAAATTGTGGTAATCAATATTATGCCACAAATGCTGCTGATTGAGATTAACTTGTCTTGAACCCGGAATATTCCTTTAAAGTCACCAATGTAGAATCTGGATCCTGAAGCAAAACCAGCTTAGAATCAGGACACTGCAGAGCAAAGCTGTGAGATGGCTTTTTTTTAGCAGTCTTTTGGCTGTGCTTTGTTAGAAACAGCCCACAGGATGTGAAATAAAGCATGATGTAATAGAAATGGGAGACGCAACATAGTAGCTAAGTTAAAGTAGTGAGAGACTCAATCTACTCCAATGTCGGAGATTTTAAAGATATATTAGGGCAGGCCGATGGCACGGCAATGAATTCAGGACTCTGCATGGATATCATCAATTTCTCAGAGAGAAAACTACAAGCTTCTCATCAGATACTCAGGGCTGCCATTACCACCTAAGATCTTGTAATCATAATGTGGAGATGGCTTCAAGAAAAATTTGCCTTGACATTTGACATCTTAATGTTTTTTAAGCAGAGGAATTATCATATTTTGGGCTGAAATATTTATGAGGTCATTTGCATGACTCCTGAGGGTTACGAAGGCCCATACCTCAACATGCAGTCCATCAGAGGTGAACAGGTGAGTGACTGTCATCTCATTCTTAGTGAGGGTGCCTGTCTTATCCGAGCAGATGACATTACAGCAGCCTGGGGAGTGGAAAGAGTTTTTTCCAGGTTATTTGCACAACCAAAATTTTCTTTGTACATTTCTGTAAAATCATTGACATTTAAGAGAAATTTTTGCTTTACAAACATAAGATCAAAACACACACACACACACACACACACACACACACACAGTAAAACAACACATTCACATAGTAATAAAAGCAAGTCTATACAAATTAGTGAGACTTGAGACTTAAAAACAGACTTCAGGGGATTGATTCAGCAGATCAAATATCCCAGGGCTGGCTTTTCCATACAAAAGCTCTATCACCTTCAGTTTTGCATCTGGATCTTGAAACGGTCAACAGTTCACAGCAAGTACATCTAAGAGGTCTAACTGTTTTGTAAGCTATACTTATGTTATACATGCCTGAAAAACTTTTTTCAATTAGTCAGATCTTTTGGATTCAGCAACAGATGGCAGGTCACCTGCATAGCATTGAAAATTGATGTTTGTTTTTTTTTTCAAAATCACAGAACCAAGTGGTAACGCATAATGAAAACAATATTGGCCCTAACAGGAATCCCTATGGAACACCACAATACATTTTTGAAGAGGACATTTCATCTCCAACAGACACTACAAATTTCCAATTCGACAAGTATAAAACAAACCGGTCTAAAGCAACCCCAGATATTAGCACCCATCTCTTCAATTAATCAATTAAAAGTGAATGATCAACTGTATCAAACGCAGCAGTTAAAGGGATTGTTCACCCCAAAATGAAAATTCTCTAATTTCTTTCTTACCAGAACACATTTGAAAAAAATACCTTCACTCAGTAGGTCCTTAAAATGCAGGTGGATGGCGATTTTTATATTGAAGTGCCAAAAATCACAGACAGTCAGCATAAACAGTATCCATACAACACCAGCTGTTAAATTATTGTCTTCTAAAGAGACACGATCGCTTTGTTGACAAAGATAAATATTTAAGTACTTTTTTTTTTACTTTAAATCATGCTTCTGGTGAGCACGTGTGACATAATCACACTGACATTTGAACAAAGCAAAAACAGAGGCTTGTGCGTCACAGCCGGAAGAGTGGGGCTGTTTACAAGTTAGGAGGAGGAACACTGTACAGAAGCTTGGGCTGGTTTTGACTTTTGAAAATGTAACATTTTAAATTTAATTCTGCTCAAATGAACGAAAATGACGAATAAAGATTCATACATTTTTCTGAACGAGACTCAAAGATTCAAGTCAGTAAAATTATCTGACCTTGCAATTACTACTACACACAAAGCTTGCAGAACAGTGATGTCATCAAGTTGACCCACGTGAAACACAAGCAGAGCATATCCATCAAAAGTTCCCTTCAGGTGCATTAGAGGAGTTTGTAACTGTGCTTATCTATTTGACGCTTTATTTACGTCGCAAAAAGCTTGTGCTCCAGATGGATTGATAAACTTGGTGAACCGTGGTGCAAATGCTTACTAAACCACGGGTGGCGAACCACATGGTTTGTTTTATTTAATTTTTTTATCAAGAACTGTTACACCCCTACTAGACACAGGGTTGATAATATTATTAATTGAATTAAATAAAAACCTATAGCTTTAGTGCAGTTAGAAGTTCAGAAAAATATGCAGTTCAAGCAGTCTAATTGCACAGCTCGAAGAGATCCTTACTGTGCTCAAAGTGAACATGAAGTTTAGTTGATTTTCTTTTCAGGATACTGTATTTTAAAGAATTTAAAATCCAAATATCTTTACAGATCTTTATTGTAAAGGGTTTAAATAATGTTTTTCATGCTTGTTCAAAGAACCATAAACAATTAATGAACATGCACCTGTGGAATGGTCATTAAGACACTAACGGCTTACAGACGGTAGGCAATTAAGGTCACAATTATAAAAACGTTCTACCGACTCTGAAAAACACCAAAAGAAAGATGCCCAGGGTCCCTGCTCATCTGCGTGAACGTGCCTTAGCATGCTGCATGGAGGCATGAGGACTGCAGATGTGGCCAGGGCAATATACTGCAATGTTTGTACTGTGAGAAGCCTAAGACAACACTACAGAGAGACAGGAAGGACAGCTGATTGTTCTAGCAGTGGCAGACCATGTGTAACAAAAGTGCACAGGATCGGTACAGCCAAATATCACACCTGCGGGACAGGTACAGGATGGCAACAACAACAACAACTGTCAGTTACACCAGGAAACCACAATCCCTCCATCAGTGCTCAGACTGTCTGCAATAGGCTGAGAGAGGCTGGACTGAGGGCTTTTAGGCCTTTTGTAAGGCAGGTCCTTACCAGACATCACTGGGCACACTGCAGTATTTATTGCAGCTGGTGGCCACACCAGAAACTGACTGTTACTTTTGTTTGAGCCCCCCTTCATTCAGGGACACATTATTCCATTTCTGTTAGTAACATGTCTGTGAAACTTGTTCAGTCTTAGTTGTTGAATCTTTTTATGTTCATACAAATATTTACACATGTTTAGTATGCTGAATATAAAAGCAGTTGAAAGTGAGCGGACGTTTCTTTTTTTGCTGAGTTTATATGTATAAAGTATATTTTCCATATGGTAAATATAATCAAGGATGAAGGGGGTATACATACATACATACATACATACATACATAAATAATGTAACACTGCTTCTTATGCATTGTGCTTAAATCTATTTCGCAAAAGTGTATTTGCATTCATTGTAAAGAGCCATTAAGTTAATCATGTGGTGGATAATGCTTCTAACCAGAGCAATAAAAATTCCTGTTTTGAAATGGTTCTCAAACCCACAAGACCATTTGGGTCTGAACTAATGTCTCTACTCTGAGCATGCATAATATACAGTAAATGCAGTGTGACTGTGGCTGATCATTTGACTCTGTGGGCTGACTGATTCTCACATGACTGATTATGATGTAATGCCACTGATGGGCAGAACCACCAAAATGACTTTGTTCTCCTGCGACTTGACAAACAAGAGAGAACTGCATAAGGACTTTCCAGTTTCCTGAAATATTAGACAAATGTGCTGACAATAGATCAGCGATCATTTACAGTGTGTGTTTGCATTTAGTTGATCACAGTGCGTTTTGCAAATATTTTCCCTTTTTCAAGGTGTGACAACAGTGATGTCTGGGACATTGTCACTTCTTTTGAAAGCAAAGACAAGATGATCTCTTAAGCACAATGAACAACAAAAACCTTTAACTTTATCCCGTTCAGTGCAAATAAGTGCAAAATGACTGCAAGCCCTTTCACCATGTTAATAAGAATGAACTTAAGTGTTGCTATGTGCATGTTTGTGAACATTTCAGGATCATAGCAACAGTTGCAGAGGGGAAGGCTCTTATAATTGACGCAGCTAGCTGTATTTAGTTCGGTACAGTGCACACCAACACAAAAGCAAGTAAGAAAATGTGAGCATTTAAATTTATGCAGGGAAACATCCAACTTTCTTGTAGTGAGCACTTAGCATTAGAGGCACAAACAAACAAGCAGATTTAAAAATGAGGAGGGGGCGTACCCAGTGTCTCCACTATGGGCAGCTTCTTGACGATCGCCCGTTTCTTCACCATCCTCATCACTCCCAGGGCCAGAGTGACTGTCACCACGATGGGGAGGCCCTCTGGGATAGCTGCCACGGCCAAGCTGAGGAAAGAGTAAATGACTAAAGACTTAAAGACCAAAACCTGCACTACACATCAAGTCACATGCCTCTCGGGAACATCTGTCCCTGTGCTGGACTGATTAAAAAGGACATACCTGACACCTATAGTGAACATGTCTAGTATGTTCTTTCCCTGAAGCCATCCGACTATCATGATCACCCCTGTAAATTGGAAGTATGTTAGTGCTGTCACAGTAAGCAAGAACAGAAATTAGGGTCTGCACATTTAATCAGATGATATGCATCAGTAAATCATGAGTGTTATGAATGCTAATTGGACATTCTTAACAAGATGTCTACCGATAATCCCAAATGAATAGAGGGAGATTTGTTTTCCCAGCAAATCCATGCTTTTCTGTAAGGGGGTTTTGGGAGCCTATTTGAAAAACAAAAAGAATAGAAAAAAACATTTGGATATGAAGCAAAGGCGTTTTTATTGTGAGATCAATCTCTTTGCATTTTAAATGTCTCCATTTTACAATATATGCTTGATTACCTCCTCTGCTTGCATCATCTTAAAAACCTCACCAAATTCAGAGTTTTCTCCAGTACCTATGACAATGCCCTGCAATTTAAAAACAAGCTTATTAAAAATGTGGTGAAACCATTTATCTTATCTAGCAGAAAAAAATACAAAATGTACAGGCCCACACTCCCCCACATTTTTTGCACTAATCGAGAGGAACTTTTTGGACTGGATTTGTTAAAGTGTTACTATTAACAATATTTATTTAATTAATTATATATAAATAAAAACATTAAAAGTAAACCATTAATAAAAACATTTAAAAAATTACCTTTTTTTTTCCCCTCAATGTTTTTACAAAAAAAGCTTTCAAAATGGCAATACAACAATGGAAAAACTAAAAAAACAAGCAAGGGTTGTGGGATGTGTAGAATTTTGTGTATGAAGGGCGTCAAATATTTCTTGATTGATGTGGAGTTTGAGGAATGCTGTTCTTCATAATTTTTAAAACACCTTTCATTTTAAAATGGCACTGCAGTGTAATATTGATTGTTTAAAATACAAATGTCCTATGTAGTCCATAAAAGCTTTCATACATAATATCAATACAAAAAAAAAAACTTTTAAAATGGTTCCAGCTGGGGTAAAGCATCACATTGCACGGCAGCTTCCAAAAGTGTTTCATGTCAATTGCCATGCAGATCAAGAAACAATATCTCATATTAGATGTAGCAGTACCTTGGCTTTTCCACAGCGCACAAGAGTACCCATGAAGGCAACATTACTTCGGGATGTGATGTCGCCATTGGTGGCAGCCGGCTGTGGGGCAGAAGTCTTGGTGCAGGGGGTGGTCTCTCCTGTCAAACTGGACTCGTCAACTGTCAGATCCAGTGCCTGAAGGGTAGAGAGGGGCCAGCTTCACTAACAGGTCATTAGAACGCTGTTGCTATTTTAGGACACAGGCACAAGCGCCTCTGCCTTTTAAGACTAATGAGAAATCCAGAAAGACTTCAAGCACATATTGTTCTGGAATGCGAATTTGACTGTCACTATAGTCATGTTTTCATGCAGCCTAATAATCAAGTAATAATACGACTGAATGGAAAAACTGTCATGTCAACACTTTAATTGGAAAACATGATCTGATTGACCTCGACCCAAATGAAATTGCAATCCAATTTAAAGTGGTGGTGCAGATCTTAAGAAATCCATTAAACAGAAAAAGTATTGCTACTATTTTCATAAACAGATTAAAAAAATAGGTTGCATAACTCTACCCCACCAATCTTTGCTAAACACTGTTAATCCAAAATGACTAGTTATTGGAGGACGAATGGTAAGTAGCTTTGTTTTTTTAAGATACATTACAAACATTCCAGAACACACAAGATGGTGTGCCGAGTTTTCTAACTTCTAAAGGGTGTGTTCATATAGGATGTTTTCTTGTAGTCCGTCTGCATTCTTTTTTAATTAGTTGGTCTATGTACACCTGCATTAAATGAATGTCTTCAGCCATTGTGTCACGCTTCTTTGTTTTCTCAGCATCTCACACCATGAGATGAATGGGCCATGTCAATTAAAAAATAAAAAGCGAAACTTTTTGAATAACTCTCTTAACTGATTAGTTCACTGGAATGCAGAGTTTATAGTAGATATGAATTTTTTTTTCAAAATCTCCAATCGAATTTAAATTAGTCAGATTGACAAAAAATGAATAGTAATAAGTGAATGAAAGACAGATGGAGAGAAAGAGAGAAGGAGAGATGTTCCTACGAGTCAGTATCCGTTCACACCTCAAACAAGCGCAGGTCAGCCGGGACTCTCTCTCCAACTGACAGACAGACTGTGTCTCCAGGAACAAGCTCTCTTGCCAGTAGGTGTTCCAGACGTCCTTCTCGAACACTGGATGGAGACGGACAGGGAGAGATGAGATGGAGTGTGTAACAGAGCGACAAAAAATACTGGTTGTTGAACGGTTGAAATTAGGCCAGTGAAGCCGTGTGAACAGGCAGACCTTGAGATTCATGCCCTGTGGACTGGACGGAGCCCAAATAGTTTAATGAATCTGCACTATTTAGCTTGGAAATTTTCACATAAACCTAATACTAACAGAGAATAAAAATAAAAAACTGTTTGAAATCAATTGGGTAGTCAATATTTCTGCTTTGAACTGGACTAAATAGCAATTCTTTGTGAAATGTTTTATTGATTAAAGCAATAAGCTACAAGAGGCTGTGGACTAAAGTGTCTTCACCTCAGTTACCACTGTGTTCTGAGGTATAAGGCAAAGCTTTTATAAAATGGCAGGAAAGGTTTTTATATTAAGGCTCTTATAAAATGCTTTGCCTGTGCAAAAGTCTTTGCCACAATGCAATAGTATTGTGGATAGTTGCCTGGGAGTTATTAGAGATCGGCCGTTAGTGGATTTTGCAAATACCAATAATTACGGTAGTGGAAAAGTCTGATAACTTATTTATCAGCCGATAGATTTTTTTTAAAATCGATTTATAGAATATAAAAAATTGCTTTCCTTCCTATAACGGGCAAAGACATAGACGCTACAAGAGTCCAAAATAAATAAAATCCCAGATGCAGTTTATTGTTCAAACATAATCCCAAAGATTTGGTGCAAAACACAGGATTTTTAACATAAACAAGCCAGAACCACACCGGAGACATTGCGGTGACTCGGTTACAGTGCTCTATTTAGGTCGCTTTTTCTAGGCTATATATTGCATATATACACAAAATGAAGGGTTTTGTATGTATATATTTCACTAAATGTGGTTTAATAATAAAACGTATTCCTTATTCACAAGATATAAAGTAGATGCTGACTGGGCACATTTTTATCATCATAAGTAAAAAAAATTATTCTTGATTATCCAATCAAAATAACAATACGCATTTATGCAATGATACAAATATGGATGAATATTGTCAATGATGAAAGATTTAGATTCAGAAAATTACCCCAAGGTGTCAGTGATTGTTTTTATTTCACTTCAGGTGGTTTTACGGTTTAATAGATTGTTCTAACTGAAAAATCATCCAGAACCTCCAGAGGAAAACCAAGAAATAAATAAAAGAAACTTTCAGCAACTATCAGCATCAATTTTTGCAGATAATTGTTCGAAAATGCAATTATCGACACCGATTAATCCAAAGAAGAAAAAAAAAATAAAAAATTGCCTAATTCTAGCTATTATCCAGTTGCTAAGGTATTTAGAGAAAGAAAAAGAAAAATAGGAGATGACAGAGAAAGCAAGGGAACATGGTGGTGAAGATGCTCTACAGGTGTTTGGGGACAGTGCTCAAGGCTGTGGCACAGCCAAGTTTTAAAGTGTAAATATGAGTCTTTATGGGTTTGACGTGGAAATCAATTAGCTCATTCTCACTCTCTCGGTCATCTGAAAGTCTGTCTTATGTCTTTGGTGGGTGTAAAGCTTTGAAGGATACAGCTTGAACATCATGACCACAGATTAAATGATAACATGATTCATTCTTAAATGTAACAATCAAAAAGTAGAAGAGAGAGAGAATTAATTAATGAAATAAAAGCAAGAACGAAAGAAAGAATGAATGCTCACCAGTGGCATTCTGGAGGCACAAGTTTCCCCAGCTCCTCCAGAGATTTTTCTGAGCGGTATTCCTAAAAATGAAGCAGAACAGAGTAAATGCCGACCATACTCAAATACATTTTCACTACACCTTGATACTCTAAGAGACTTTTCCAAAAACAACAAAACCACCTCCAAGTCACTTTGACCATCAGAGAAAATGTTGAAAATCAACACTCAGCTATACACCAATATGATACATTAGGCCACATGTATGAAAGATGAGCAGAACAAATTTATGGGTTAATCAGATGGGTAAACCAAAATGCAGTATGCTTTAAGAATGTGCATATAAAAGCCTCGTTTTCATTCATGTCAACTTAATTTTGCCATCAATCTGACCAAGTATGAGCTTCATATGAGTGATGTCATCAGTGTAATCTGTTGGTCTTACCTGTACAAAGGCAACTGTAACAACAATGATAATGGCCTGCAAAAAGAACGATAAAAGTGTTAAGCGGACTGATGCACAGCTTTAAAAGAGTAAAAATGTGACAGAGGAGATGATCGGGAGAAACTTACCACAGTGATACTGATGGCATCATCATACTGTCGCATCAACACACTGATGACAGCGGAAGCCAGCAGCAACAAGATGAGAGGATCTTTAAACTAGAATACAAGAGAGTGGAAATCTCAGACAGACAGACTACAAGAGGGCTCAATATTTATTGGAATGGAGTCCTTCGAGTCCCACATCTCAAGGTGAAGGACTGCATTAATCCGCCTTGAGGGTTGAAATAGACTAACCCATTGATAACTCATCCGCAAGAGTTATCAATGTCTTTATCTGAAAAGCAAACGAAGAGACAATCATGGACATGTGTGTAGCTGTCTTTTAAAGATGACAAGGAGCCAAAGCCCAAACAGATATGCAATAACTGCCTACAATACACCGAAGCAATGGCCTGCTCTGAGAACTCAATGTTGTTATAGCTAGGGCTGGGTGATATCAAATATTTGCATTTTAAGCAATATTACACAACAGGAGTGCAACAGCAGGAAAGTGAGGGTTATATTGGGCTCAGTATTTATTGGAATGGAGTCCTTCGAGTCCCACATCTCAAGATGAAGGACTGCGTTAATCTGCCTCGAGGGTTGAAATAGACTAACCAATGTTAGATAAAGACAATAGCAAGAGTTATCAATGTCTTTGTCTTTTAGTTTGCTTTTCAGATAATCACAGACACGTGTGTAGCTGTCTTTTAAAGATGGCAAGGAGCCAAAGTCCAAACAGATATGCAACATCTGCCCACAATACCCGAAGCAATGGCCTGCTCCGGGAACTCCATGTTGTTATAGCTTGGGCTGGGTGATATAAAATATTTGCATTTTATTTAAGCAATATTACGCAACAGCAGGAAAGTGAGGGTTATATTGCCTTTAAATCATCTTGTTATATAGAGTAGCTGACACTTCAGAAACAATACGACCAGAACAAAAATAGTTTGGTTACAATGTTGTGAACCACAGAATTAAAACTCTTGGAACACATCATGTCTAATCAAATTAGTGGAACAAACTGTTATCAATGATATTAGTGTAATCAATGTTTGCTGCTGATGAAAAATTAAACATCAGAATACCTAAACAATCTTAAATGCGCTTTTTTTGGCCATGAAGTTTCCCAAAGTCTGTGAAAGTAGGCCAGTTTCACACCCTCTCAATGTGTCACGAGTCAAGTAGCATTAAGACCGATATTTTAACATCATCTCTGAATTTAACCTAAAAAATTCTGAGTTATAAAGTTTGACTCATTACTCAACAGTTGTTCAAAACACTGATTCGGCATCATTCTTGAAACACGAGCATAACACATGGTTGTGTAAATTGCTAGTAAGGCTGTTCTGATGCAAATTCTGAATTATGAAAGTTTCGTATTTTCAAAGTGTTAATGGGCAAAAACTAAAAATTTACATCTTCTCCCGACCACATGTAAATCATGTATTAGACATCTGAACGAAATGACAATTTAAACCATGTACTTAATTGAAAACATCACTTTTTCTTCAAATGTATAGTTAATTCACAACTCTGCTTAAATTTTATATCGCTTTTCCAGCATGCTTAGTATATTATCTGGAAAAATGAATGCCCACTAATATGACTGGTTGGATTGTTTCTTCTTTCGATAGGAGTCTAGTCAAATTTATTTGTATAGCGCCTGTTGTGAAAAGCGCCCTTTCAAAGCAGTTGTACAGGAAATTGCGCTAGAACAGAAAATGAATAAATATTATTCCAATATTAGTTATGTTTAGAACTATTAGTGGTTCAAATTGGTAAACCAAGGAAGTGTTGTGGGTTAATGGTTAAACAAAATGATTTTGTATGAACTATGAGCTTTATAATTTAGGCTTCACTAATCCAGAATATGAATCGATAAATCACGTTTGGTTGATAATGTATAGTCAACAATAATGCTGTTAAACCTATAAATAAACTTGTCATGGGGAGAAGCCCTGCACACGGTTGTTTTGCTTGCAAATCATTACAAGCTCACAGCATTTCAGTCAAAGACCTTTATGCACTACATTAATCCTCTGAAGTTTCTTCCAGTTGCAAAGGAAGTATTTTAGTGTGACCATCAAAATATAACCTACCTAGGAAGTTTCACCATTGATGCTGGCAATGCGCTCCACTGAACCAGATAAGGTTAATGGTGGTGGACCTGAACTGAATTTCTTGCACTAAAGCTAAATTTATAAAAGCACTTTTTTTCTCGACTTTTTGAAATATTCAATTCACAAAATAACCCTCCAATGGCAGTAAGTTCTTCACTTTCTTTGTGACCACACAAGCGTGTTTGCAAAATCTAAATTTTGTGACTTGAATGCGAAACATTGTAAAAACCCTTTCGTTACCATTTCGCATATCCCTATTCACATTTACTAGCACACCTGATGCCTTCCATACTGGCAATTTCTTATGTTTGTGGATTATCATAATTGTGAAAATGCACTCTCTCCACATTAACGAATGTTAAGAATTCACTAACATACACAAATTTAACTAACAAATCTGGTGGGTACGAAGCATTTGTGAATCCGGAAGAAAGTTCTCAGGAGGGTCCGTTTTATGTGAAAATGACTCAGAATTTACTCATTTACAGTCCTGTGATTGTCATACTAAATTGTTTTAGATCTTACAATGAGATGGAACTAAAGGCAACCTGAGTAAACAAAATACAGTTTTCAAATATACAGTAATGTGCAAAAGTTTTAGGCACTTCTTAAATAGGATTTCTTGAAATAATGAAATAATAGTTAACAGAAAAAGAGCTAAATATCTAGTGTGAACCAATATTTGGTGTGAACACTCTTCATGGAGAATTTGCCACAGTTCTTTTATTTATTTAGTCTCAATTCGGTCTCTTCATATAATCCCAGACTGACCCGATGTCATGACATCTGTTGCAGGGCTCCCTGATCTTCTATTCTATTCGCAAAATGACTGTTTGGGAGTATAACATTTATATTTCCTATTGACACTACAGTAGCAGATATAAATAACCATCTTAAGACAAATGTTTTTGTGAAACGTCTCATGGTCCCCATGTGAAAAATTAACTACCCCTTAAACTTAATAGCTGGTTGTGCAACAACTGCAAACAAATTCTTCCGATAACTGAAGATCAGTCTCACAACGCTGTGGTGTAATTTTGGCTCACTAATGCTTTAGTTCTGCCACATTGGAGGATTTGAGCATGAACTGCCCATTTAAGGTCCTGCCACAGCATCTCAATCAGGTTCAAGTCAGGACTTTGACTAGGTCAATCAAAAACTTTAATTCTGCTTCACCTGTGCCAATGGTGGACTTACTCCTATGCTTTGGATCATTGGCTTGCTGCATAATCCAGTTGCGCTTGAGCTTCAACTCGCGGACTGATGACCGGACATTCCCACAATCATACCCACACCATCACACTACCACCCCCATGCTTGACCATAGTATGATGCACTTTTTGTGGAATTCGGTGTTTGATTTACGCCAGATTTAATGGGAACCCTGTTTTTCAAACAGTTCCACTTTTGACTCAAGGTTTGAGGATCATCAAGGTGTCTTTAGGCAAAATTCAGATGAGCCTTAATGTTCTTCGAGGTTAGCAGTGGTTTTCGCCTCACCACTCTTCCATGGATTGCATATTTGGCCAGTGTCTTTCTGGTAGTGAACTCATGAACAGTGACCTTTATTAATGTGAGAGAGGCCTGCAGTTCCTTGGATGTTGTCCTTGGATTTTTTGTGACTTCCTGGTTGAGTTGTCGATTTGCTCTTGAAGGAATTTTGGAAGGTCATCAACTTCTGGGAAGGTTCACTACTGTGCCAAGTTTTATCCCATTGGTGATAATGGCTCTCACTGTGGTTCTTTGGAGTCCCAGAGCCTTTGAAATTGCTTTGTAAGCCTTCCCAGATTGATGCATTTCAATCACCTTTTTCCTCATCATTTCTGGAATTTCTTTTGACCTTGGCATAGTGTGCTACTGGGTGAGACCTTTTAGCCAACTTCATGCTGCTGAAAAAGTTCTATATTAGGTGTTGATATGATTGAACAGGGCTGGCAGTGTTTCTTTTTCAGCTGAACCCCATTATGAATGCAGTTTCATAGATTTTGGGATTTCATAACTAAGGGGGCAAATACTTTTCTGCTTTTTGTTTTAAATTTTAAATATCATCAAAATGCTTAAAATATTGCCAGTGTACAAGCACTATGCGAGGCATGTGTGGAACATTCTGGAAATATCTTAATCTACAAACACCAGTTTTGAAGTCTAATGAACTACTTAAAGGTGCTATATGTAAGATTGACAAGCGTTTTTAAATGAGTACTGCAGTCCAAATTCAAAATACTGGAGAGTTGTCTGCCACACCACAGACTCTAAGCTCATGCAGGTTGCCAGAATTAGCCAACTCAGCATCCATTTTAAAGGATTTCTGGGCTTTAAGCTGTCTCCGTAGAAGCCAGTATTTCAACTTAATATGTAATTAGAGAATTCGGAAACATGCTATGGTCCTTTTATGATTTAGTACAGAAAAATATATTACATATAGCACCTTTAAATAGACAGACCATCAATAATGCAATTCTTGCAAAGGAGTGACACTGCACAGATGGGAAATATAGTCAAGCATGTTATTTAGCTTATTTCAATGTCCCCCAAGATCATTTGTTAATCAGTGGCAACAGAAATTGATAATGACATGCTAATGACAGAAAGTGAAGATTAAAAAGCTGGGAGTGCAAGTTACTTTCTTTGATTGGCCACAGACTGAGTGAGCAGCTTTAAATCTATGGCAGGATCCATCACCTGTGGATCACAGTGCCTGTGTAACCAGGAATTAACAGCAACGTACAAGATGAGCTCACAATTTCTTATGAGCCAGAAATATGGCTGAATTTTCAAAACCAAACCATGGCTGTAACCGGCAGGTTAAACACAGGAAGGCAAAAAAACAGGTTGACCTCCCTGTCTGCTGATAATGTTGTGACTAATTCTCACACCTAGTCACCAACTGTGACGTATACGGATTTACGCTGTGGCTTTGGGCTCAGGCCTGGAGGCATTGTGAAAAAATACTGTTGAGAATTTTAATTAATATGGCAAAATAAATAAATAAGAGATTATTTTACAGCAGTGCTGGTGATCGTGACTGACAAAAAAACCCTTCTAAAACATTCTGGTCTGTGAAGCATAGAGCTGTAAAAAGAGGGGGAAGGTGCCTGTATAAGAGGCAGGGAGAGGAGAAATTTTTTTTTAAAAAAGCACATCTCAAAAGCACAAAGCGAATGTGAAGTGACAGATTAAAGTCCCGACTGCTTGTTGCTCTTAATGCGGTGCTCTTAAGCAGTGATACCTCAAACAGCCTTCATCACACTGCAATTGAAAAGACTCTTTACTTGCCCAGAAAACAAGCCCTCCCACCCTGCCATAACTCGAACTCTGAATAGCGGATGGGAGTTAAAGGTGAAATTAAAAAAGCTTTGGTTGTATCAGGATGTTTCAGCAGATCCTATCTGTGATCTATTGGTGTTAATTAGGGCTAGGTGATACATACAATATTAATTGCAATATAAATTTAAGGAACAACATAAAACATTTTTATTTGGATATGAAGACTGTCATTAGAATAGTTTCACAAGCTTTCATCGTCTCGCAACTTGCAAGTAAGACTAAGCGTTAAGACTTTTTTTTTTACAGTCTTTGATTTAAACTTCAGTAGCAAAAACGGTTTTAGAGTTTAGGAGTTCAATTCAGTTTAAATTGTCAGTTTAAATTATTTGATTCAAAACTTTGATTCAACCATTCCTTTTTGCCATGACTGAAAAAAAAATACATTTAAAATGTTCAAGAAAAAAAAAAAGTCCTTGATTATTAAATTTGAACAGTGTTTTAGATTATTATACAAAACATTTTGAATCTTGGCAACAAGGGCTGTTTGGTTATGAAACAAATAAAAATTGAGCCATTTCAGAGCAACTACATATCAAATATCAAGATAGATTTGTTGATAATAAGGCTTGCGATTCTAGAGAAAAGGAGTTCAGTGGTAATGAAAGGAAAAATGCCAAACCACCCTCACGCACAGTGATTATCAGCATGAACCACCCAGCCACATTAACCTCTGAAGTCTTCAGAGTCGTGACACGACACAGTTGCGTTTCTCGTTTTGCCCTTGTTATGACTTCCAGCTATAGGACATTTACACATTCTTTGCAGTTTTAGAGCAGCGGTGACGTTTAAAAATAATAATAACAACAATATAATTCACACCGCAGTGGAATCCACAAAGGACGAAGGCGACAAAGTGTTCCACCTCTGAAGAGGGCATGGGTGAATGTGAAAACTATAATTCCTCCCAGTTATAGCATTATATTTAGCTGATAAGCACCAAGTTTCTGTCTAGGGTGGACAGAGGACAGCAGCCTTATAGTTCCACAATGAAAGAGAGAGTGTGATGAACTGGGTAGTTTAGTTTTACAGCTTTTAGGCCTATTCACAAACAAGCCAATCAATCTTTAAAATGCATTTGTACCTCTAAACACTTTGTGGGGAATTTTGGCCCCAGAATATATACATTTGTGTAAAGTGTCCAGAACTGGTATTCTAGATTAGGGATGTGCGAGACTTGACAACTAAATTGAACTCATGTTGCTAGTCGACACTGGAATTACTAGTTGGTCAATATTTTTCCCTGTTAACACATTACATTTGACTTTGTAATCCTTTGTAAAAATATAGTCACATTACTGTTACATATTAAACATAATGAAAAGGTGCACCAAGTAATTCTTTCCTTATTAAAAACATTTTACTCCTAAAGAAATTAATTGTAATTTTGAAACATATGTATAAATCATGATCACTCACATGAGATAAGGACTCTAGTCATATTAGTAACCTTATAAAAGCGGTTTTATTCTACATGGGGCTGTTTTATTCTACATGGGGCAGGGGCACCCTCCTGGGGCTTCCATTTTAGAATCACATGACCAGCGGAATACTACACTAATCTTGCTTAAAATGTTGAAAAGAAAGTTTCATCTTTAACTTTATGCCTTTTGGAAATCATGCCATCTTTTACTTGCTTGGCAATTCAATTGTTGAATTGTTTGAACAGGGGTGCCCAAATTATTGCATGCCACTGTACAATGATCATAATACAAGGTAAGCACGTCGCAGATATATGCACTTATAAAAGTGAAATGTAAATGTCTGATTTAGCTATTGGAATAGATGGGTGGGGTATAAAAACACAATATTTTTTGACTGTTTTCTGCAGGTTTCTTCCTTTTTAGACTAGTCGACTCTAAAAATGTATGTTTAAACGTCTGTGTATTTAGTCGTTCCGCACATCCCTATTCTAGATAAATGTTGAGCCGTTGATATCTTTGGTCTCCAACTAACTACCTAACTATTATCATTATACAATTAGACAACTTACAAATCACTAACTAGACCAGAAGACTACTGGTATTATCATTGTACTGTGATAAATTCCTATCTAAGGCTTTGACAGTTTTACTCCAATTGTTCCATTTCAGGAGTGAGACAACATATTTTGACAACATAACCATTATATTTTAGCAGCTGGTTGTATTATACATTAACACATGTGAATGACCAGTGTGTTGCTTTCATTTAGCTATGCAAACTTCAGTGTGACATTTTCAACAGGCAATTTTCTCCTGCAACTTGTATCTCTTCTTTGAATTGCTTTTGATTTTAATAGTCCTTTATACTGCATTTACTGAAGCTACAATCCCTGAGAGAAAGTATTATACAGTGTTTCAGTTTAATCCCTAAGGGTGCCATTAGTGACAGACCGCTGCATTTTTGTTGGTAGTGTCATTTTTTAAGCCAATCAATATCCTACCTGAGAGATGTATTTTTTCCAGAGTGGTTCATCTTCACTGATGTCAAACTCATTCCAGCCATGGTAAGTGCGCCTTCGTGCAACCTCCTCCTGGGTGAGACCAAACTGCAGGTCAGCCTAATACAGGGGGAGAGGATGAGAATTATTGTAAGTCAGAAAACCGCAGTTTTCCCGAATAACACTTATTGGATATGTGATCATGACCACTGACATTAACTGTTAACAAATAAGATGGTGCTTTTAAAGGGAAAACGAACCAGTAAAGAGATAATTTATGCCATTTGGAAAGCATACTTTGAAACAGAGAGCACACAAAAGCTCTCGTTGCACATACCTGATGGCACCGTAAAACCAAATACGAAGGTTAAAATACTGCTGAGTACACCAAAATTTGACCACATAGCATCAATTTACAACAAAACTTGGAAGCCACATATTCTCCTTCCCCTTCCTTGTTCAGTTTGCACTAACAAAACATGTCAGCTTCTATTGGTACAAAAATGAAAATATAATTTTTTTTCCAATTAAAATGGTAATATTTTATTATGTGGTGCATTATTCATGGCTTGAGTGCTTCTCTGAGATTGTGGCTGAATGCTGATGATAGCGGATGAATAAAGGTCATCAGGGAGCAGATGGTCATGTCACTGGAGTGATTGAGAATAGAGACATGGCACAACACACTCAGTCAACCATGCAGAGACTGTAAGAGCATCCCTGTACTCTGTTATCATCCTGGGGAGATTCATTATGGGTACATCGTGTGATAGCTGTGGGGATGGGCTTTGAATTCCTAAGTGTCAAGTATTTTTTCAGCTGTGAATAGAAATCTGAATGGGCTCTCATCATCACAGACTGATGAACATACCTGCAGTGTACAGGCAACCTCGTTCACGGGTAGTTCACTGACTTTCTTTGAAGTCAGAACCGGAACCATGGTCTCATCTTCACAGAGAGGTTGAGTCTCGGCAAGCTAGAAAAAACAAAACAAAGGAAAACATTTAAATAAAACAACAGAGGAAGTAAGCATGATACATGAGAACCCATATGATCACACAGAAAATATTCACATTAATAGGATGCAAACATCGGAGATAATCCACATCAAAGCATAAAGATAATGCTATCATAACCTAATCTTTCTTCGAAAAAACGTGACTACAATGAACAAAAGCATTACAGGCCCAAACATTGAACTCTTTAATGCTGCACAATTAAACAACCAATTCTAGACCGAGCCACTTGGATTATTCTGATCAGACTAAACCCACATAGGAAGTAACAAACTAAATTTCATCATCATCTGACATTTTATCCAACCCAAATTGTAGACTCTCAGCTACAGAAAAAAATATAAACAAACAACCAATAATCGTGGAACCCATCAGATGAATAAATGGAATGCATTAGGGAGGCAGAAGGACATTTTTAGAACTTCAAATAGAATCAAACAACCATTAGTGTTGGTTTTAAAAGTCTAAATGATAAGTATCCATGTTCAGCCAACATAGTTAAAAAAACAAAAAAAAAAACATGAACAACATTATAATATCTTGTCTAACACATTCTGAAGAAAAGGGATGCTTAAACCACTGTTATGTGGTTGCTAAAGTGTTCAGAGTGTTTTGTACTGCATTGCTTTGCAGTTGCTAGATGTTTTAGGTGGTTGCTAAGTAGTTTACTTCTGGTCTGAGTCAAAAGAGCCTGGTCTCAATTATATTCTGGTCACAAAATGACTACGGACTCTCCTTCAATGTAACACTCAGATATACTCTCCGCGAAGTTCTTCTTTGTTTTTCGCTTGGAGATAAAAAGACAAAATAGTTGACGGCACTCTGAAAACATTCAGCCACAGGCATCGCCACTGTGGGAGGCTTTTATAAGAGCATTTAAATAAGCACAAGAACAAATGTAAAACAAAATGCAAAAATTTCAACATGGCATTAAAATGTGTTATGACTATATGCCGCATTCTAGGAGTAGAATTCACATGATATCAGTCTAGGATGCCGTTTTAACCACTCGAAGATGATTTAAAGTAATATATAGGCCTATGCAGTATATAATGTGTAATTTGTCATGTTTACATTCTGCATTAATGATGGTAATGCACTAAATTTTATATACGGCCATAATATGCGCCAGTATATTGCATTTTATGATGGCTTTGATTCTACTGCAAAGGTGGGTGTTTAACCATGTCAGAAGCCGTAAATGTGACAAAAGAACACTGAATATTTAGAGACCTATAAGGGTTTTTCCTGGCTCAAAATAAGGCAGAGGTGGTACCATCTTGATCATGTGCACACATACACTTGTTCCATGCCTTCCACTGGTTGAAGCAAACACTAACAAGCAACATATTTTAGGTGTCCTAATAATTAGATGATTGAAGAAAATTACAATTATCAACTTGTAGCATATTAACCTGTCCAACATTAAATACAACATAACAGCTAATGTGCTCATTGACAGTTAACAAACAGCAAAGTTGATTAACCTCTTAAACCAATAATAAGATAATCTCTGATCTCGGGTATATGGGTGGGTATGGTGGGAATGGACGATGTGTAGAGACAAACCGGCCACTGTTTTACAGCTTGGATTGGACTGATCACTTGGATTGACAGGTCTTGATTTGCCATGCACACAACCGATACAGTGCTGGATCTTATTACTTGTTACTTATTCTATGTAATTGTGTTGCGATTGAAATTGGTTCATTTAACAGTAGACAATTCAAGATTTCAATAGACATATTTCTCATGTCTGCGTGTCAATACTCTGTGGTCACCGGATAAGCTGGTGAGATCACCTGACTTTTCATCCATCATTTTTGGTCAAACAGATAAGAGCAAGACATCATTCAAAACTATAAAGGGTTTGCTTTTATTTGTGTACACTCACAATAACAGCAAAACGTTGTGGTTTTGTAAAATAAAGAAATCATACTTCTGTCTGGAGTGCATCATGAAAATGAACCGAAACAAAGAGGGGGAGGGGCAGGGGCTTGTGTGGTCTCGCAGAATTGCAACTTAAATGCAGATGCCGGAAACACGTTTAAATGAGAATTGATGCCAAGGGCCAAATTAAAATAAATGGGAAATTACTTGCAAAAAGGGCACTTATCAAGTGAAAGAGGGCGTGTGCTTGAGTACCACTTGGGGTCTATCTGTGCATGTGACTGCCTACCTGAGTTTCGCCGACAGTTCGACATAATTCACCTGCATGTGAATGTGTGAATGGCCTTCGGCTGCTGATGGCCCATGAATGAAGCAGCATATCAAACACCAGTGTGAATGGGCACTTAAGAGTTTTAGAGTAGATTTGGTAACTGCACACCAGTGTGTTCATGTTGACGGGTCTTAACGGACTAAAGAATGTAACCGGAATTAGCTGTTGGCCTCAAAGTAGGTGGAGCACCGGGTCACATCTACTGATGACGTGGGCCAATTTAATATGAAGGTGTTTAACATCCGGTGTGAAGTTTTCCCAAGAGTTGTCGATCGGTTTCAAACCACTGAAACTTTCTGGGCCAATTTTGTTTGAAAAGACGTCACATCCATTCGTTCTTCGATTTAGCTAAATCGATAAATAGCTAACTGTAATATATCTCGGAATGACACATGACTAGAAATGTTGTAGGACACAGACATGCGGAGTGTGTCTCTCGTGGAACACACGCATGTAAAGAGTTCTGACTCTCCTTTCTGCTTCATCTGAAAAATCTGTTTGCAAGAATAGTGCCATCTATGTAAAAGCAAATTACCTCAGACCATCTCAGGAGGTTCTCAAAGTTTATTTTGCTTTAATTCCATGGAGTTGTTCGTGCTTAACATGCAGCGTGAATGCATCTGCAGGTTCACTTTATAGCCTACATGAGTATACAGCCTAAACAAGTTCACCTTGAACCTAAAACTGATTTAAATTATCATCAACATTATTATTATTATTATTACATTTATAATTGTCTTTGGATACTAATTTTTTCAAGTAATTTTTCACCTGTTGGAGACTGATACTTGCATGATAGCAAATGGAAGGGTGGTAATATAAGATTTTTTGACCATTTCATTATTTTAATTGTCTTTTCGTTTCCTTGAAGTGCAATATTAATTTAGAAATATCTTTAGTTTAAGTTTTCCAGTTTCAATAAATAAATGACATTTTTAAAGCAAAATCAATAAAACAAGAATATTCACAGATCCTTCTGATATTTTCTCATAAAAATATTGTGAACATATTTGCATATCGTCCAGCACTAGTAATAGTGAAGCACCACCAACAAGTAAGCACATGTTGCAATTTATTTTGATTAAGGCCCACGATAAATTCAGATCTTACAAGTATTTAACAGATCACAGCACTACATTTTCAGCAAGTTTGTTTAGCTTTTGTAAGCACAATGATTTAAGTTTAACCTGTGGATGGTATATGAACACAAGTAAGATTAAGATGTAGATTTATTCTTGGGTCATTTGGAATTATCCAAGATTAAAAATTCAGGGACCTAGAACCATAGAGTCTAACAAACTAAGTTACAATGGAAATAAACACACAACAACATGCAAATCTAAACAAAATACTACTGCAATTACATTTCAGTACACGACCGAAGAAAGACAGACCAGACAGACAATATGCTCAGAGCATATTCTAAACACAGAATCCAAAGCCCCCGGAACGAACTTTAAGAGAGTTACCCTCAAGTGGAAGTCGCTGGCAGATATCATTCAGAGTGAAGCTCTACAAAAGCAAGCAAGTGAAAAAGAGAACAGAAGAGAGAAAGATAGAGAAAGCCTGTGTCAGAACGCTTAAGTGAAAGAATTTGGTCTACCTGTCGTATTCAGTATCATTTTATGTGTTGGATCCAGCATGAATCATTATAAGAGATCCCCCTACAATGGCTCAGCATCTAGAAGTGTTACACACCATTCGTCCAGCTCTATTCAGTAGGTACAGTGCAAAGATAAAAGAAAGCATCTTACTGAAAAGCCAGCAAGTCTCAGCCTGAGAGGATTCCCATAATTAAGAGTGGCAAGAGATTAAACCTGTATCAGCCAATTAGTCTCTCGACTCTCTCTGAACAGACCTCTCTTAACATTAATGAATGTATGCTACAATGGGACACAGGGAGTAGTTGGGTTCCCTTTACAGAAATTAGGCCATTTCTATAAATTTCATTCTCTGGTTTTCCAACACACATCAAAACACTTTTTGGCCAAAAGTATGTGGATACTCACAACTCAAACATTTGTGCTTGTTAAACATTTAATTTCAAAGCTATTGGCAATAATAGGGAGTTGGACATCCCTAACAGCTTCCACTCTTCTGGGAAGATCTTTCACTAGATGCTGAAACAGGGCCATGAGGATTTGCTCCCATTCGTTTCAGAAATAAGAGAATCAGTGAGGTCAAGCACTGATGTTGGGGTATGTGGTTTGACTCCCAGTTTGTGTTTCAATTTAAAGTGGGGTTCAGGCCTGGGCTTTGTGCAGGCCAATTAAGTTCAACAACACCAGACTCAGTCAACCATTTCTATACAGCTCTTGAAGTGGTGCAGTACTTTAAATTATAAAGAAGCCTGAATTACACAGGACTCCCATTTTGAAATGTCTGCGTTCCCATTTGTGAACACACTGACGCATGATTCGCTGATAAAGTGACCGATTCAAACAGCTAACCTGAGCTCCTGAGTTAAAACCCTCAGATATGTTTGGGTGATTCATGAAAGACTCGGTTCAAGAGTTATTTTGGTCACGACACTCTCGCTCTTGATTTGTTGTTGAGTGCAGTGAGCTCATCACAACAGAACGGGTGAAAAGTGACTCGAGACACACTGGTCCGCTCTAAAGATATATTCAATAACTCACAAGATGATATCTGACAAAACCACATATGAACACACACAACCTGACTTTCGCCAATGGCGAACAGATTTAAAATTATTGTCGCAATCAATTATTTTTGGTCATATTTGCAACCATATTAGGTCGCAGTATGGAGCCCTGCATGTTAGAACAGAAAAGGTCCCTACCCCAAACTGTTGCCACAAAGTTGACATTCTCTAGAATGTCATTGTATGCCATAGCATTAAGATTTTTCTTCACTGAAATTAAGGGGTCAAGACAAACCTATTCAAACCTATAGAAGGTATCCACATAGTTTTATCACCATAATATTCTTCGGTCATTGGCTGTTACGGCTGCTAGCATCACCGTGACAACCACGGTGGTAGAGTGCCACCGGTGGTTATGCGCGTGATGTAAAAATATCAATTTACGTAAAAAACCTCACGAAAACATGAAATAAATTCCTCATATAAAGTATTTTACAGAGTATAGTAAACTATTAGATCCTTAGTAACGGTGTTGTGAATAGGGTTGCAACGGTATGAGATTTTCACAGTATGATAACAGTCTCAGAAAATATCACGGTTTCACGGTATCACAGTATAACACAATTACTATTATCAGTGAAAACAGAATTGTTATTTTATTTATTTTTGAGCAAACACTTTATTATAATTGAAACCATTCATTTTATTGAAATGTTATACTTTTAAGAATGATGCAGTGTCCACTCTTGGTACATATGTATAAAAAAAAAAGTCTCCCTTTTGAAAATAAATAAATAAGAAAAAGAATTATAAACATGATAAAAATGTAATGTAACTATAACGTTATATAACTAAAGCATGTTAGTTTACATGTTAGCATAGCATGTTAAATGAACTACTAAATGAAAAATAACATCAGCTGTGAGAGCTTTTGTAGTAATGTCCTATGATTATTAATAATTAACATACTGCTCCTGTCTGTACCTTTATCTCAGTGCTTCTCAACTGGTTTTGCTTCAGGACAGATTTTACATTGGAAATCAAGTGTCGACCTGCCATAGATTAAAAATAAAAACATTTCCTTTTATGTTGCATAGTTTTGTTCATGGTTTTCCAGTACAAGGACATGCATAAAGTGTCATTATTTTGGTTGATGATGTCAACAACAAAATCTACAGGAATTGTCTCACCCCCTTTTAAAAATTGAAGAGCATATTTAATTATATGAGCCAATTGTTATCCCGTTTGTTACCGAATATTACATATTTATACACATATTACACAGAAGGAAACATTACCATGGTTAGGTCAGTGTGCTAGTCTTAAATAATAGTAATAATAATAATAAATTAATGTATTTATGAAAAATAAATACTAGCTGAACCACATCTTGAAACTTTAACTACAACTGCCACTGCTGATGTAAAATGAGGTCTAATAGATTCTAACTTTAGATTATTTCATATGAAACTATAACTTAGTTTCTATAACTTAGTTTCTTTTACTCATGTAAAATTCTGAAACAAATTTGTAAAAGGTGATGCGTGTAATTATTAATATTTTTAACTATTTTGGTAAAGGGGCCACATCGGGCTTAAAGTAGTGCATAGGGGGCCACATTGTATTACTTCTGAGATACAATGTTCTGCATTGATTTGGTTTCTGTATCTTTTAAGCCCAGAAATAGTTGTGCACTGAAGTGTATCTGTTACTAGGGAGACTTTTCTGCTATTACCTAAAGTATTATATTGCTCTACAAAGGTAGATACTTTTCTATCAGGCATTAAAAAAACTGAATAATGGCTGAGATTATAAATGTATTTTGCCATCTCTAATTCCCTGCTAATTTATTATTCAGTTTTAATAATAATAAAAAAAAAGAAATTTATAGAACTTTTAATGTTTGTCGTAAAGCGGGCGAGTATACTTGTTTTTTTTTTTTTTCTAAAACTTTACCCGTTTACATGCTAAAAGAGCCATGGTTGCCAGATTGCACAAAATAAGTATAACATTAGGTGGAATATTTCCAATTTGTGCAAGTATAAATCTCAAACTTGGGGTGTTTCTTATCTGGCAACCCAAGCATGTTAAAAACTTGTGGAGATGCGTTAGGTCCCAATGCAAGTTAACTGAAATATCCAATGAAAAATAAAAACGCTTTTACAATAAATGAGCCGCGGGCCACATTAAACCATGTGGAGGGCCTGATCCAGCCCAACTTGGGCGGCCACCGAAATATCTTCAATGGGAGAACCATGGCATTGTTCTTTCCCTGCTGTGAATAGACCAGTTGAGAAACACTGCTTTAACACACACACACACACACACACACACACACACCCCTCGCTTTGCTTCTCTCAGACATTTTCTCCGCTGTGCGCTCGCGTGCGTGTCTCAAATTGACATATATAAATAAAGGAGATGCACACGCGCATGTGAGATTCTCCGTCCGGTTGCATTTTTTTCTCAATACTTAGATAAGCAAATGTACATGGTACGATAACAGTCAAATTTCAAACCGTGGTATACCGTGAAACCGGTATACCGGTGCAACCCCAGTTGAGAATTCTTTATCCTAGGGACTTCTTAATTTTGCGCTACATACAACATTATGGCAACGGATAATTATAGGATACACATTTAGCGCAACTCAAGCAAAGTGCACATCATGACTGATCAGTAACTAGGAGAATCAACCACATGTCCATTCATCCCCGACTAGTTACAATCCCCGAAATTCCTTTACAAAACTCATGCAAAGGAGAGTATATTCGTGATAACATGTCAACAAACAACATGAAACAAATGGCTCACACCCATTTATGCGCTCTAGAATCTGCAAAAGTGATCTATCCAGCTAAAGGTATCTATCCAGCTTTAGTTTTCGAATTTCAGTGAGTACAGACAGACTGACATCATCTAAATTTAAAGATATTAGGCTACACTTTGATTTTATTTATTAAACATTTTATTAATATTTTATGTGCAATCTCTTTGTTTAAAATGGATGAGTTGCAACAAACAAAACATTCTTGCAGTTTTATAACACCCAATTACTTTCTTCCGTAATAAAATCTTTTTGCTTCAGTTAATGCCTTGGGACTCTCTTCTATGGTTGGGTTTAGAAATGGGGTTTGGGGAAATGGTATAAAATTAAGCAGCATGTACAAAACTTCTGACAGGTGGAACTTGCACATTCAGTTATTGCACGACTTCAATTTCTACAAATTCATATGAACGAACTCGTAAGATTTCATATTAATTTGATATCAGCACGACTTCTCATGAGAGCAGTTGGAACAAAGAGTGAAGGAAAAGGAGCCAATAAACGCATGAAAAATGCAGGATTTAGGAAATCCGTCAACACAGTTTAAAACGCATCCCAGATAGCTATTGCTTATGAGGATGCCAAGAGTGGCTACTTTTAAGAATCTAAAAGAAAAGATAGTTTTGATTTGTTTAACATTGTCAGAGAACTAATAATAGCTCAACCCATCTTCAGTGTCTATGCCCTTTAAACCTGTATAAGGAATATTACATGACTCTTATTTATCAATGTTATGTGCTATTTTATATATTTTCCTATGCCAAGTCATGTTTTTATAGTGAAATTCAGTTACTGACAATTATGATGACAAAAACCAGAGCTAAGCTATTTATCGTCACACTCTGCAAGTGACACAAATATAAAATAAAGAAAGAAATCAAGCTTTAATTGTTTTCGTATCTCCCGGGCCCCCCTATCTGGGTCTCAATTACAAACTGTGGCTGTATCTCCCACTGACAGAACTGGGCCAAGTGCAGGTTCAAGGCCATGCAGACACAGAGAACAATCTCATTAGATGATTGAGCCTGATCGTCTGCAGTCTGCTAAGAGACACAATGTCATGTTCACCATAACAGTTTCCACAGAGCTCAAACCATACTCGCTCATCAAACTCTCTTCACCTTTTAAACAGTTCCTCACTGATAGTGAACTTATGTAGTATGAATAGACTAAGCACACAAGAGGAATAATACAGTTCTCTTAAAAAAAAAAATGTAAAAGTGTCCTCAGCCCCAGCCATGCCCTTAACATGTCGCAGTTTCCACGGAGCCATTCGACAAGCTTAACATTATGCAAAACTCCTAAAAAAACCACAACACAAATGGTACAAAAAAAGAAAAATGACTTTGTCTGGCCACACCTGAGGTTGTTTGAATTTCATCTTTGTCTATGGAAATCCTTGGCCTTTTGAAAGTCAAAAGATTAAACAAATGGAGGAGAGAACTTTATCCCGTGGCCTGTGTTGAAGGGCAGTCTAGATTTTTACTCCGTACATTTCAACAAACTAAAGCCTTCAGTAAGCATCTTAGGCCACGTATAGAAGAATAAGTTTTTGTTTGAAAGCGCACCTTTTTCTCTATGATGTGGCCTTCCGTCCACACGAAGACAGCGTATTTGTCAGCGAAAACTGCGCTTTTTAAAACGCTCTCCCTAGTGGATCAATTTTAAAATGCTGTCTTCACGTTGTATGTGGACTGGGAAAATGGATATATATATGAAAACAATTACGCATTTGTCGTCATGTAATCCATTTAACCAAAACAATCAAGATGCCGACCAGTGTTATAGCAGCCCTGTTATAGCAGCCCTGACATTGCATTCCTTCAAAGGCGGGAAGTTTCCTCCGAGTTGGTGTCCGGCAGCGTAACATAAGAACAATTGCGTTTCAGACCGTATATGCAACGTCAATTTTTAGCATAGGCAGTAAGGATATTTAAGCGTTTTCATACGTTTCGGTGTGGACAAGCAACTTTAAGAAAATGCTTGAAAACAGCAGTGTGTCGAAAAAGGAAAACGCTGCATCCAAATTAATGTAGACGTGGCCTTAGAATCTTTTAAATACTGTCCATGCTGTAGAAGCTTATTTTGTTTTTCCAAACAAAAGATTCTCACAAATCCCCTTGCTATATAGCACAATTGAGAAGTGAACAGAAGAATCATATTAACAATAGAGTCAACATGGCATAATGTCATTTTAAGGCCCCAGGGCACGTCCTAAAATATTGAGAACAAACAGGTATGACATAATTTAGGACAAAAAGAAAGTTGCTTTGAAGTTCATTTTGGTGGTTCATAACAGCTTGCCAATATTTATTTAGTCAGCTAAGATCAGTCAACATGAACACACCAGTGTGCAGAATTATCATCAAGATGGTGCATCATCTGTACAATCTTTCGAGTAGATATTTTCCAAAAACATGTCTTTTATTTTGTTTAGTTAGTCTACAAAATGAATCAAATCCACTAAAATACTCTTCCCACAAGTGCCCATTTACTAATGTGACATCTGCAGTTGAAAGCCATTTACACATCTGCCCAAAGTGAGATATGCCTCACTTATCCAGGGTTTTTCCTATATAGAGAATGAGGCGGCCGCCTCCGACTGTCGACGAAACTCAGGCAGGCAGTCACGTGAACAGATAGATCCCAAACGGTGCTCAAGCACCTGCCCTCTTTCACTACATAAGTACCCTTTTTGCTAGTAATTTATAATTTTTTCATTTACATTTTAGTTTTTATTTAAATTTGGTCTTTGGCATCAATTCTCAATAAAACGTGTGCCCGACATCTGCATTTAAGTTGGAATTCTGCGAGACCACACGATCCCCAGCCCCGCCCCCTCTTTGTTTCGGTTCATTTTCGTGACGCAGTCCAGAGAGACGTTCACGGAGACGGCAGAAAGCGCATCCTGTATGATTTCTTTATTTTACAAAACCACAATGTTTTGCTGTTATTGTGAGTGTACACAAATAAAAACTAAAGCCTTTATAGTTTTGAATGATGTCTTACTCTTACATCATGATGTCTCACGCTGTTATCAGGGAAAAAGTCAGGTGATCGCGCCGGCTCATCCGGTGACCACAGAGGATTGACTTGCAGACATGAGAAATAGAAAGCTTGAATTGTCTACTTTTAAATTAACCAATTTATATCGAAAACTGTCTATAAAAACGCATGTTAGTCTTGAATGGCCCAGTCTGCATATGGTAAACACTATTTGGTCATGCATAGATTACAAATTTTGAGAGTATTTCTTTGGACCCTGGGGTTTATTTTGTATAATTTATTGCTGTTGCACTCATTCCATTCTGATTGCCATTTATTGGTGAAATGAGTTTATTAATGGCCTGAGGTCAGAGGGTGGTATCTGACATTCCGAGATCAAGTGTAATGCCTCTTTTGCAGCCATTTCTGCTTTTTTTATTTCCTGCCAGAACAATATGTCCCAGCACCCAATAAAGGATAATTTTGAAATCCTTCTTCTGTAATCGATGTATTTTAGTCAAAATGTTTATGATTATGGGATGATCAGTCTCCATGGATTCAAGTGCTTGAAGGCAAGACTTTGAGTCTGAAGCGATTAACAAATTTCGTCCTCTACCCTGCTCAATGTTTTCCAGTGCCAGTAGCAGCGTAATACTTCTCCAAGTATTGTTCAATACATATTCCAAAAGGTTTGATCGCTTTAGGTCTAGCTTCATACAGAGAAGAACATTCTGGTTGGAATACTGGTGTATTCATCAGATTAATTAGAAAAGTAAAAACACACCTCTCCCAAACAAGCTGCACAATTAATGGTTTAGTTAAAATCCCTAAGCTTAAGTATTAGCAACAATAATAGTGACAACTCCCTTAGTAAGCACTATAAATCGGAATACAAAGCAAATAACTCCTTAAGATGTTAGTGACCATATTATATGGTGTAAAACCCTTTATAAAGCAAGAGTTGAATTTAGGAAAAGAACAAAGCCATCTACAATGGAATAAGACCAGAATCTGAGACCATATGATTAATACAAAGTAATAATAAGATTGAAAGTCATTTCTGAGAAACCGTGTTGTTGAAACATGAGCAGAGCTTCCAACAGAGAAAGTACTTTTTTTCCACCTTCCAAATCCAAGGTAAACAAGGGACTAAATATCAAAGCACTCGCAGCTCAGCAGTGGGAAATCGAAAGATTGATTCCATTTGTGGAAATCCCAAACTAAACTTTCAGTATTGCATCACAATGTTACTTCAAAACATGTTTCCAATCCGTTAAACTGTTCCGCAAAGATTTTAGTTAGAAAACTCAAGTCCGAGTTAATCATTATGATCAGAGATTGTGAACCAAACAGCCGCCCACTCAACACAGCAAGAAACCATTAAAGACAAAGCAGAATGAAACATTTGAATCTTCAATCTGTCAAGCAAAGCTAATGGGAGCTTCACAGGAAGTTAAATGTGCTGTTATATATAGATGAAGCAGGGGCTGCTGGGACAGAGGGAGGTTTATAATCTTCCTCCTGGCTGTCTTGACAGGGCCTGCAGGCTCTCTGGAACTGTTAAGATAGCAGAAGGATGTCAGTTTGCAAGTGCACCAGACTGAGCGGTGGAAAAAACAGAGAGAAACAGAGAATGGGACAGCGGGATAGGGGGAAATCCAGTGAAGTGAGGCAGATGGTTCACACACCAAACCTTTAACACACACATGGAAAGAACAAATACAACATCCTCATCCACTGGCTGAATGGACTGTCTGACACCCACTAAACTCTTCCTCACCTCCTTGATCACACTCAAAACACCCAGCTTTCCGGGAAGAGAAGCATTGCACACAACTATGTCTTAATTTGTCCTTCTTTTACTGACAAAGCACTCTGGAAAACTTGATTCCAAACTACTAAGTTGCAGTATTCCGCTGTCAATTATTTTTGTATAATTCCAATAAAACTATATAATTGACCATTGTGCCAGGAAAACGACTTTACAACAATGAGTTTACATTCAATATAACCTCAAATCAATATTTTGTCAATCTATTTATTTAGCAAGAAGCCATGTAATAAGGGGGAAGAGTCATTATCGCGAAACACAAAAAGACCTCTCCACTTCACATCAGGCAGGGCTCCAGACCGACTAAAACGGTCACAAATGAGACCAAAAATAATTGCGACAATAAACTTACAACCTAGTCGCCATTGGCAACAGTCGGTTGTGTGTGTTCATATGCAGTTTTGTCAGATATCATCTTCTCAGCTAAGTTTATTAAACTTCTGATTAATGGATTTTCAGCGGTCTTCCTTTTCTTCAGCTTTCTATCTAAATTGAACAATTCTGTGATTTGGCGACTAAAAACAGCCATTTGGTTTCTTAATGTTTCAGTTTAGGAGCCCATGGCTGCCAAGTAATTTTTTTAGTCTGGAGCCTGGTCAACCGGGTCTGGTTTTATTTTACATTTATGTTCACAAGTGTTACTTTTAACCAGCCACATGCACTCAAAACCCTCCACTGGTTTTTTGTTTCGCCACAGGTGTGATGGAATACACACTAAGCCAAAGTACATAAATATAATAATGGTCTAACAATGTGTCCTACAAGAATACTGTGTAGATCATATTATGCAAGCAACAGCAACTTGCATAATTGCGAACTACAGTGACTTCACAGTCTGACACTAGTGGCATGCGATGACAGTGACAGTAAAATAAAACCCACTAGACTTCCTGCCATTGTATCTAATCAAGTCTGATGGCTTTAGGACTCAATGAATGTGTCATGAGCATTTTTGGGGCATGAGGTTGGTAGATTTGAGGTTTTGTGACACTACACCTGCTCTTGATAAACTGCACAACTATTCAAGCAGGATGAACAGGACTGCCACTCCTGCAACTCACAGCAGGGTTGCAGTCACTAGCACACCCATACTTGTGAAAACCTATAGTAAACTACACCAAACAGTGGCAGTGAACTTTAAACAGAGTATTAGTGAATGACAGCAGGTTGGCTTGAGGAGCAATTTACTACCTCTCGTGTGATGCTACTTAGTGGCCTGTTTCGTGAAAGAATAAAACAGATCCTCCTCAGTGCTATTTGTTTAGCTAGAGATAACATATAAAGATGGAGATACAGCTTTAGCTGTATATATAATGGAAAATAAAATGAAATGTTTGGAACCCGGACATAACAATAAAAAAAAACAAATGGATCAAATAACTGACATGTAACTAACTAACGGGAGGATAGTTGGCAAAAACGCATGTTTTGGTGCATGTGCTAAATCCGACAATAACAAACAAATTCTCTCTCTCTCTCTCTCTCTCTCTCTCTCTCTACTCACTCACACACACACACACAACACTACACTACATAGGTGAGTCGTATTACTACTATTCGCACTTTCGATTCAAATATAAAGTTTCTCCAGGCGCTCAGATAAGCAAATGCATACAAATAAACCTCATGCAGCCATCGCCAACACCAGTACACGCCACCGAAGGAGCAGGGATGTTTTGTCCATTAATACACGGTTAACTGGTTATACTGGTGAGCACATTGACAGCACAACACATGACGGCTGACCGTAAACCTTTTCCCTTCGCTTTGAGTGGCCGGTGTGTCCCTGTACGTCGCTTTCCGTTACGGTGGTCGCGCTCCGATCGCGAGCCGCGACAACACGCGTTCTGCTAATGTTTAAATCACATCACCGGGGTTTATAATTATGTTTTCACCGTGTTCCGTTGAATAGGTTCACACATCACGCATTGTGGAACAACGTCTAAACAACTGGGGCTTTGTCTGAGGTTAGCAGTGGGGCTTTTAAAGCCCTATAAAGCCTTTGATGGAAGCCGGAAAACGGAAAATAGTTTTTTCTTTAAACTTACCAGCGGGTCCTTTTTCTTTTGCATCTTCCGTGAGAGCGTTCGTCGATTCTGTCTGACGGCAGCTGATGGCGTCACCACGCAGGAAACGTAAAAGGGGGCGGGCGACGGAAGGAGATCTGTTAATTGTCGATAAGCCTAATATGCTGATTGCAATCAATCATAGAAATTCAAACCTGAGCAAACAAGTTGTTGATGCAATGGCATTGATGTATCTTTAACAATAAATTATGATCTAAGGATCTTTGTCTTTCTCTCTATCTAAATGTTCTTAATAATATAAAAACATATAATATTATAATATAATAAGTTGTAGCCAATATATACAACGATCAAGCCACAACATTAAAACCACCTCCCTAACATTGTTTAGGTCCCACTCGTGCTGCCAAAACAGTGCCAACCCTATATTCTCACCACAATTGTACAGAGTGGTTATCTGAGTTACCATAGACTTTGTCGGTTTGAACCAGTCAGACCATTCTCTGTTGACCTCTCTCATCAACAAGGCATTTCCATCCACAGAACTGCCGCTCACTGGATGTTTTTGTTTTGGCACCATTCAAAGTAAATTCTAAAGACTGTTGTGCATGAAAATCCCATGAGATCCGAAGTTACAGCAACCCTCGATCCAGCCCATCTGGCCTCTACAATCATCCATGTGATTATCTAATCATGTGGCTGCAGTGCAATGCATATACTCATGCAGATACAGGCCAGGAGCTTCAGTTAATGTTCACATCAACCATCAGAATGGGGAAAAAATTGATCTCAGTGATTTGAACTGTGGCATGATTGTTGGTACCAGATGGGCTGGTTTGAGTATTTCTATAACTGCTGATCTCCTAGCATTTTCACACACAACAGTCTCTAGAATTTACTCAGAATATTGCCAAAAACAAAAGCATCCAGTGAGCGGCAGTTCTGTGGTTGGAAACACCTTGTTGATAAGAGAGGTCAAGAGAGGACGGCCCGATTGGTTCGAAGTATACGGTGACTCAGATAACCGCTCTGTAAAATTGTCGTGAGACAATTGGGGTGAGAATAGCATTCTGAGATGCGGTTTGGCACTGTTTTGGTGGCGTGAAGGGGACCTACTCAATATTAGGCAGGTGGTTTTAATGTTGTGGCTGATTGGTGTTTTCTACCTGTCAACAGTAGTTTATATAAGTGCAAGGGTTTTCAAACCAAAAATTAAACATTCACATTTTATATGGAAATGATATGCTTTTTTTTTTATTTAGAAGTGTCTTTTTTCTATTGTAGTAATGTAAGATGTAAAACTCCAAGGGGGAAATCATTTTCAATTCAATTTAATTTATTTGTATAGCACTTTTCACAATAAAAATGGTTACAAAGCCACTTTGAAGATAATAGTGAATACTTATTTATTTTAAATAAAAAAAAAATCAATAATATATTAAATAATATGCATATTTGTTTTTAAGTCATATGTTTTAAGACTATGCTATTAATAGAATAAATTATTTGTGATTTGTTTTACTTTTTTAATAAATGTAAATGAATCAAAACTATGAAATAGCACAAACGAAGTATGATTATTATTATATTTGAATAATGCTAATATAGTAGGCCTATATTATTTTATGCTGGGCACTTGTTGGTTGCTTGTCTGCTCTCCAACTCATCCTTTTTATTATTGATTAATTAATTTGTTATTTATTTATTATTTTAAATAAATTCGCAGGCATACATTTCATTTTTATATACGAAACTAATTAGCATTAAAGCATATGTATTTGGATCAAAATGTTGTTAGTGTCATAAGCGTGCAGTCTGTGTAAAAGGAACAGTGCCATCCGCAGCGCCCTCTAGGAAAGAGGAAAGACGGCGGCTAGTGGAAGTTCAACACGTTACCAATGACAACTCTTCAAACAAATATCCCAGCCCAGCAAACGAACTTAGTTGAACATGGAAATTCGATTTAATATAGGCCTTTCATGAGTGCTCGGATGAAAACAAAAATAGGTTAAACGCAATGTTTTAGTCTAGGTAGTAATTAGAAAGGTTTCAGTTGTATATTATTGACTCTTGTTACATTTTGCATTCTAGATATCGTGAACTTCATCAGTGTCAAATGATCTTTTGCTATTGGAAATATGAGCTCCCCGCTTTCCACGCTGAGGAAGAACAGACGAGTTCCCCTACCAGACATTGAAAGCGAAGGGTAAGCGCGTCATTAAAATGCAATGTTATATGTAAAATATTGAAAGTTATACCACTGGTCTGTTGAATGCTTGATTCTGATTGGTTGACACGACGTTCTAAGGCGTGCAATAATTTTCCAGTAAACACACGGTAATGAAGTCGGTACAGGTCTTGACCGCATCCACCTGTTCCACCTGTCATAAAACATCAGTTTTAGCACAAGTTAGGCTATTTCTGTGTAGAGTCAGCTTTGCTAGTAGAGATCACAGTCACCACATGCCCTGTGTTTTTATAAGAACGAATCCTGCATGTGCCTGGAGCGAATTTAAATTATTTATTATAAAATTTTGCAAATGCATTGTCATTTGGTTATTCATTTTATTTATGTACAGTAACTCACACTTACATGATAAAACAAAATGTTTTCTTGATATTCACACACACACACACACACACACACACACACAATAATTGTAATATTGAAGCATTTCAATTTCATTACAAAATTGCATCACATTGAATTGAATAAGCTTAAATGAAATGAGTGGAAATAACCTTAATTTATTTTAGTTAAACATTACACAATTAAATTTGATGGAATTTGGAAATTGATAAATCTAAAATCATAGGTATATATATAAACTCAGCAAAAAAAAAAAAAAGGATTGTACCTTTTTCAGGATACTGTGTTTTAAAGATAATTTTGTAAAAATACAAATATCTTCACAGATATTTATTGTAATTAAACAATGTTTTTCATGCTTGTTCAATGAACCATAAACAATTAATGAACATGCACCTGTGGAATGGTCGTTAAGACACTAACAGCTTACAGACGGTGGGCAATTAAGGTCACAGTTATAAAAACGTAGGACACTAAAGAGACCTTTCTACTGACTCTGAAAAACACCAAAAGAAAGATGCCCAGGGTCCCAGCTCATCTGCGTGAACATGCCTTAGGCATGCTGCATGGAGGCATGAGGACTGCAGATGTGGCCAGGGCAATAAACTGCAATGTCCGTACTGCCTAAGCCTTTGTACAGGGAGACAGGAAGGACAGCTGATCATCCTTGCAGTGGCAGACCACATGTGACAAGACCTGCTCAGGATCGGTACATCCGAATATCACACCTGCAGGACAGGTACAGGATGGCAACAACAACTGCCGGAGTTAAACAAGGAATGCACAATCCCTCCATCAGTGCACAGACTGTCCACAATAGGCTGAGAGAGGCTGGACTGAGGGCTTGTAGGCCTGTTGTAAGGCAGGTCCTTACCAGACATCACTGGCAACAATGTCGCCTATGGGCACGAACCCATCTTTGCTAGACGAGACAGGACGAGCAAAAAGTGCTCTTCGCTGACGAGTCACGGTTTTGTCTCACCAGGGGTGATGGTTGGACTCAAATTTAAGTTTATCGTCGAAGGAATGAGCATTACACCTAGGCCTGTACTTTGGAGCGGGATCGATTTGGAGGTGGAGGGTCCATCATGGTCTGGGGCATCCTCCTCCCTCATGTGGTACCCTTCCTGCAGGCTCATCCTGACATGACCCTACAGCATGACAATGCCACCAGCCCATACTGCTTGTTCTGTGCGTGAATTCTTGCAAGACAGGAATGTCAGTGTTCTGTCATGGCCAGCGAAGAGCCCGGATCTCAATCCCATTGAGCACGTCTGGGACCTATTGGATCGGAGGGTGAGGGCTAGGGCCATTCCCCCCAGAAATGTCTAGGAACTTGCAAGTGCCTTGGTGGAAGAGTGGAGAAACATCTCACAGCAAGAACTGGCAAATCTGGTGCAGTCCATGAGGAGGAGATGCACTGCAGTATTTAATGCAGTCTTGCATATTTTTGTATAGAAGCACCAGACTTGAGCAATCCATCGGCAAAGTTGTCACGGGGACTTTCGTAGGCATACATGGGCTGTTTGAGTTTTTTGCAAAATCCTCATTTCCAACAAATGGTAAACGCTGAAATCAATGTTTATATGGAGACCAACTGGTCCTCAGTATCTTCGGTGGGCATATCTTGGGAGGCACTTAAGGCAGTTCTTAGAGGTCTGATCATACACTATGCCTCGTTCATCAAAAAAATCCAAAGCACGAGAACTTGTGGAGTTGGAAGGGGATATTAAAAGCGCAGAGCTGAAGTACCGAATGTCGTCTAATGGCCTCAGAGAATCGACCCCATTGAAATACAGATATAATATTATTTTGTCATGGAAGGTGTAGTTTTGGCTATTCAGGGCAAGATAGTCATACTTTGAGTCGGGGACAAAGCAGGGAAGCTTTTGTCTAGATATAATAATGCAGAGAGTTTCTTTCTACCATTACTTAAGTGAAATCTGCTGGTGGTAAAATATTTACGTACCTCGGCCAGTGATATTTATAATGCTTTTAAAGAATTCTATCTTGATCTCTATAGTTCCACGTCCTTGTCTACTGATGAGAGATTAGAAATTTTGTGGAACCATTAGAACTCCCTAAACTGACGATGGAGCAAAAAAATTGTCTTGATTCTGAGATAACCTTGGAAGAGTTTAGCAAGGTAATTAAGGCCTTGCCTACAGGCAAGGCTCCAGGACCAGATGGATTTGCTGCTGAGTTTTTTAGATCTTATGCTACAGAGCTGGCTCCTCTTTTGTTAGAAGTTTATAAAGAGTATTAAAGAATGAAAAGCTTCAGCCAACCATGACACAAGCCCAGATCAGTCTGATTCTTAAGATCCAAGTGAGTGTAAGAGTTATCGTCCAATTTCCCTGATCCAGCTAGACGTTAAAATATTGTCAAAGATTCTGGCTAACCGATTAACTGATTATTCAGGGTCGTAGCTCTTCTGATAATATTTGGCATTTCATCAATATCATGTGGTCAGTGGCGAATTATCAGACTCTGGTCACGGCCATCTCACTTGATGGCGAAAAGGCTTTTGATATGGTAAAGTGGGATTATCTTTTTAAGATTTTGGAAATATACAGATTCAAGAATACTTTTATTGGATGGATTAAGTTACTTTATAGGCACCCGGTAGCAGCGGTACAAACAAATTAATTAATTTCGGATTATTTTTCTCTGGATAAGGGCACCCAGATTGGTTGCCCTCTTTCCCCATTATTGTTCTGTCTTGCCCTGGAACCATTAGCAGCCGCGATAAGAAGGGAAGATGATTTTCCAGGGATGGTGGCGGGAGGCGTGGTGCATAAGCTTTTGCTTTACGCAGATGATATTTTATTATTTGTCTCCGACCCCACTAGATCTATGCCTTGCCTCCACAGAATTATGAATTCCTTTTCCAAGTTCTCAGGATACAGAGTCAATTGGTCTAAATCTGAAGCTTTGGCTCTGACATCGTACTGCCCAGTAACAGCTTTCCAGCATATGCATAAAGAACATGCACTCAATATAAAAATTATATATAAATTTATAATAATATAAATGTTTATTTTGAGTGCATGTCCTTTATGCATATTGCTCCCTTGTTGAGACTGTGCCATTTTTATTTTGTATCATTAACCATTTTTTTGAACAAACTTTAGTTTAATAATAAACAAAAGAAAGTCAGGAAAAATTATTCAAACATAACATTTTCAAAATAATCAAATAGTATGTCTTTTGTTTGTAATCCAGGGAAAGGGAAAGGAAGCCTTATAAAGAAAGGCCAGAAACTGGTAAGGCTTACTGTATATTTCACAGTTTTCACATCTGTCCTATCAAGCAAATATAATGCAAGATAAACAGGAGATAAATATCAGAGCTGTCTAATCTAAAGGCATGAACCAGCTTTACAGATTATAAATGGCAGATGTCCATTCATGTGATGGGTTCGTGCCTGGTGAATGTAAACATTTAGAAAATAAAATGCAAATATACAGAATGCAATGTGAATTTAATAACACATTAATACAGGAGAAGGAAAAATCGAATCTAACGGACCATCACATTTGATGTTCCAGACTATGATACTGCATTATTCAGAGATATGTTCCCAGAAAACCAGCCAGGTCCACACATCATAGACAATCTTTCTACACTAAGATCAAAGGTCATGCAAAAGAAGAAGGCCAAACAAGGTAACTTGAATGCTTATTAACTGCAATAAAGGTAAACTTGAGATTTAACAAAATCATTTGTGTATAATGTAGTTTCTCTCGAATCCTCTCGACTTTGTGACACAGCTTCTCCCCCGAGTGATTTTGAACTGATGTCGAGCATGATGCAGAAGATCTGTCAGCTTGAGAAAAAGGTCAAAACTCAGGCTATAGATATAGAGCACAGGGTAAGACACTCCCTTAAGTTAGTTTTTGTTTCTTTATAGTCCTCATACAACTCTGATTTGCTATTAGTACCAACCCCATTATGCTGTAATGAATATGTAATCTGAATTGAGTTTCAACAAAAATTATTTACAGTAAACGATACATATGAAGGAGTGTCAAATTATGAGTGTTCACACTCATCAGTGTTATGTTAGAGGTTTTCACCTGTACAGTTGATACTATTCATCAGGTTTCTTGTTCTCTTTGCACTTTATTTCCCAAATTCCCTGGTCTAAAGGCACAAAGAATTGCTGTTCTGGAAGAGAAACTAAGTCTTTTGCAAGAGGAAAAAGGTAATGATTACATGTCAACAAACCTTTGTCAAATTTGCGACAGTATTTATTAAACTTGGCAGGAACTACCATTGAGAATCCACATTTGCAAAACCAGTATAATTAAAACCATTAATGTAAGTAAAGACTTAATTTTAGTATTAAACAAAAAACTATTGTAACAAACTTCAATAAAAAGTTGAGATGGGTAATTTAGGACTAAAAACAATCTGACAAGTTGAAATAACAAGGTGATGTAAAACAGGAGATGTTAAACAGGTGAAACAATCATGTTCTAGTATATAAGGAGCCTCCAAAAAAAAGCCTAGTCCTTAAAGAGAAAGGATGGATTGAGGCTTGCCAGTTTACCAACCTATGTGTCAGCAAATAATCCAACGCTTAGAGAACAATGTTCCCCAAAGACAAATTGGAAGGATTTGGGGCATTTCACCCTCTACAGTGCACAATATAGTTAAAAGATTCAAGGAATCTGGTCAAATCGTTGTGTGGAAAAGTCAAGACCGAAAACCACTTCTGAATGTGCTTGATCTATGATCCCTCAGACATCACTCTCTTAAAAACCATCATTCGTCTGTAATAATATCATGACATGGGCTCAGGAATACTTTGGTAAACCTTTGTCAGCCAACACCATTCACTGCTGCATCCACAAATGCAAGTTAAGGCTTTACTATGCAAATTAGAAGCCATACATCAACACTGTCCAAAAGCACCGCCAACTTCTCTGGGCTCAGTCTCATCTGAGATGAAATGTAGATCATTGGAATCGTGTTTTGTGGTCTGACGAATCCACATTGCAAATAGGTTTAGGAAAAAACAGCCATTGTGTTCTCCGGGCCAAAGATGAAAAGGACCTGTTATTAAGTAAAACTGTTATCAGCATCAGGTCTAAAAGCCACTGTCTGTTATGGTATGGGAGTTTATTATTGGCACATGATGAAGCACATAATATGGCAACGATGGCCTCGTACAATTGCACAGCTTAAGACCTGCATAATGGATGAATGGGGGAAAATTCTGCTTGCTAAACTTAAGAAACTTGTGTCTGCAGTGCCCAAATGCTTAAATCTGTAAATGCTATTAGAAGAAATGGTGATGTTACACAATGGTAAACACTCGACTGTCTCAACTTTATAGGAGTGTGTTGCAATCATCTGATTTATGTAGAATGGTTTTGCTAACAATATACGAAACAATTTGTGCTCGTGTTTCATGAAAAAGGCCCATTATTTGTATTAAATGTTATGAAAATAATGCCAAAATGCAAATAAACTTAATGGTCCTAAATAGTCTTACTTTTTTTTTCAAATGACTATTATTCCTATTATTATTTTAGGGTGGTATATGACTCATGTAACAACTTTTCTAAACATGTCTTTGGCTTTAGAGAAATCTTTAAGTGACGGGAACCAAGATGAAGGAGTGGTTGCAATGTGCCTCAGACTTCAACAACAAGTCTATGAAATGGAGGTGAGGAGCTTTGTGTGATTGTTGTAATATGAATGGTGACGTTACCTCTGAACTGTAACCTACAAAGAAAAAGTATGTGGTATGCGACACAACACTACATAGATTATTCCTATATTACAATGCAAAAACAGGTATTCTGATCTCAACAGATTTCACCTTTGGCTTGAGCTTTAAAATGCAGAATGGTATTTTTCTACCCACACAGAGGTTTCTTAGTGATTATGGAATGATCTGGGTTGGAAGTGAAGAACATGATGTGCTGTATCTTCATGAGACTGAGCAAGCCAAGAATTCAGCAGGTGCTGCCTACATTCACATTGTTTGCCTACAGACTTTATGGTGTAATGCTGTAATGGCACTGATATAAGCTTCTTCCAAGTTTAAAAATTACAGGTGTCTTTGAAAGCATAGTTATAAACTAGTAATGATCTCACACAACATTTTGTGGTACACATTAAACTGTGGTTCAAACTGAACCACAGATCTATTCACAGGAGTTCCTGTGCACAGGAGGTTTGAAATGAACTATGATCTGGTCATGCAGAACATCCAAGAACTGAACATCTTAGCAGGGGAAGGGGAGTCCCATGTGACCGTCATTCCTGGTGGGGCAAAACTCACACAACAGTCCTCCATACCTCTATGGCTCTACAAAAATGGCATTGTCATGTTCAATGGACCATTTCGTTCATACCAGGACCCAACCACACAGGTCTGATTTTTTTACTGCTCAGGACTTCAATTGACTTGAATACCTAAACATTGAATTACAAATACAGTCAGCTCAGTGTAAGGTGTATCACTTTGTCAATCATTGCGGAATTGACTGTATTGTTGCAGGAATGCATGCTAGATTTGATGGATGGGTTTTTTCCTTCTGAGCTTCAGGAAAGGTTTCCTAATGGTGTGCCTTTTCAGGTTTGTACCCTTATCTGACACTTATCAGCATTATCATTAGCAGTGCATGGTAAAGTAAGCATCACTTTTACTAGTGTTCACACTTCAGGTTAGGGATTGCAACAAATCACTAACATCGCTAAGTATTACATTTTGGTGCATAACTTCTTCTAAAATGTATAGATCTATTTTCAAGAAGGGACCAAATACACATGGGACCAGAATAACATAGTGATTTTTTTTTTCTTACTTGGGCCAAGTAAGCAAACCATCTTTTACTTTTTATTTTTACTTAAGCCAGTAAGCAACCAAAGGACATTTTAAATCAGCAGTACAATCTAACAACAATGTGCATGCATGTTCTTGAGTTGACTGACTGGTGATGTCTGTATCAAACAGTTTTTTGGCTCCTTTACCTGTAAAACGTGACTTCTTTTTCTACATCCACCATATTGAGTGTACCCATTTCCCACATTCAATTTAATACAAGTGCTCTGTTTCACGCTAAATAGCCCCTGACCCTAGAAATTTCATAGCAACATGCTTAAAATGACTCGTAACACTGTATCAACCGTTTAGCAATTCCTGAAAACCACCCACAACTCCCTAGCATTGTGATGGCTGGCGAGTTTTGCATGGACAAGCACCCTCAAATTTTCTTCAAAAAGTATAAAAATCTAGTTTTCACTCGATAACTGATTTGTATGTGTGTTTGTGCACGCAAACAAACAGGTTCGTGACAAACGGGATGAGGAGTTCATTGTTCGGCAACTGTGGACTGATTTTCCGGGAAAGGGACAAACTATAGATGGAGGAGGTGGTCAGTCAGCGGACAGTTCTGGACGGGCGAGATCTATAGCTCCAAAACAGACACAGATAACAGGTTTGAATGTGTTAAGGGTATGCTTTCACTTGTAAATTAACCACTACTACATTGTTTTCTGTGTATTCTGACCTGTAACTACCCATAATCACTATTTCTATTTATTTATTTATTTATTTTTACATTTTTAATGCTCCTGAGGTTTGAAAATGAATTTCACATGAACATTCCACATAGTCTCACAATTAATATCAGATCACAAAATCTGCATGAACAATAATTATAAAATGCATGTCACACCGTTCATTTCAACTACCCACATACAGCACAGATAGAAGATTGTGTGTACATCTTGGATTTTAATTACATCTCTGTGTGGCATTTAGGCCAAAAACTGTCCATGGAACAGTTCCTCAGGAAGCTCCCAGAGACTGTGGTGAAGGCAGGGAAAGTGATCAGTATTCGGAACTCTGTAAAGGCCCATCTACAGGTGAGGGGTACAGTTTGTGTCAGGCTTGTTTTGATTTAAGGTTGTTCAGTCCCATTTCATCTGAATCTTTACTTTGATAAGGGCTTCCCTGATGGTGCCAAGAATCATTCGGCAACCATTGTAGAAACACCTGTCCTGCAGGCCCTGAGGAAAAGGTACCATATGGTACAGATACCATTAACGTTGGTGGGAGATTCTGACTTGAAAAATTCACATGTTTCCAACCCATCTTTTGTGATTCAGTGAGGCAGACTCTTCGCTAGCAGCAAAAGACATCACCACGCTCCGGGTGAAGTCAGAGGATGGAGTGAAGATGTTCATCATGAAAATGAACTACACAGAGACCATCGGAGATCTGCGTCATTACTTGGACATGCAAAGGTTGTTTAGATACTATTTTCAGTTTCATTATCATTTAAAGGTACAATTGTAAACATTTAAAAGCAGGGCCACCCGAGCAATAGGAATGAGCAAAGTGTTTAGAAACATATGTGCCGAATTATTCCGGAAGCCCACAAGAGAATTTGGAGGTGTTTGTTGTTATGATAATTTGCTTGATAATGCCTCTCAATTTGTTATTACTGTTTATTCTTATAAGTGTACAGACAATAATTTGAGCCAATCTCTTATCACAGAGGACCAGGTGCTGCGCCATATGACATCATTAGTGCATTTCCACAGCAGTGCTACAGAGATGACACCCTGACACTCCTGTCATGTGGGCTGACTCGAAATGCGGCACTGCTTCTGCGCCCACAAGCTTCAACTCACAGACAGCACGGAAATGCAGAGGGCAAACCTTAACTAACTCTTGACATTTTCACAGGTTAACAAGTGAGGCTCAGACACTCCTGTTCAGTTTATGGACTCCAAATTCACCACAGCCCATTTGTGCCATTCCATAAAAATGTATTATGTGTGTATATATATATATATATACACATATATACACACACACACACATACAAATATACATGTATGTGAGTGTGCGTGTTTGTGTGATTCAGTGAAAATTATTACAGAAAGTGATGAATTATGAAATCTCTCAAAATAAATTAAGGGTGTCCTAAAATGGAGTTTAATTAATCAATCAATTTGATAATATATTTGATATAAAAACAATTCAAAATAATTCAATAACTGTGATAATGTTTTGTAATTAATTAATTTCTTTATCTATAATAATTGATATTGATCATCAAATTTCAGATTTGTTTTATCTATTTATCCATGTTTAGATATTTTAGAATTGATAAAAATGTCTATAAATATTTACTGATTTCTCAAAAGACTATCGAGTGGCACAAATGGGCAAAGACAGACCAACTTCTTCTCACAGAGAGCAAGAGAACTGAAAACAACCTTTAACAAATAGAGAAAAGCCACTCCCACATGACTGGTCAGAAATAAAGATCCTTAAAGGAATGTTCCGGGTTCAATATAAGATAAGCTCAATGGACTGCATTTGTGGCATTGTTGATTAACACCCATATTAATTTAGACTCGTCACTCCTTTTCTTTAAAAAATTAAACAGTGAGGTTACAGTGAGGCACTTACAAAGGAAGTCAGTGTGCCCATTTTTGAACATTAAAATACTTACTGTAATAATTCAAATGTATAGCCACAAGACAAAGGATAAGTGTGTAAATATTATTTAAGTGTGATAAAATCACTTACTAACCTTTTTTGTGTAAAGTTATAGCCAATTATACAGCTTCATTGCCATGATGATGTAATGTAAAAAACTAAAACAACTAAAAAAATGACCATTTAAACAACTTCACAGCTCAAATAATACATGAGTTTTAACAGAAGAATGTATGTAAGTGTCTCAATAAAATTATAAGCTTCACATTTCTGTTTAAGTGTCTCACTGTACCCTTGATTTTTGCTTTTTTTAAAGAAAAGGAGGGACGGGTCTAAATTTATATTGGTGGTAATCAACATTATGCCACACATGCTGTCGATTGAGCTGAACTTGTTTTGAACCCATGAAGATTCTCTTAAGATAAGAACACATTTCTATTGTGAAGAATCAGAATTGTACATACTGAAAACAAATGTTTGACATAAGGTTATGAAATTACACATCTTTATTTTTAAAAAGTCAAATTTAAGACAAATAAATCTACATATGAACATTTAGTGTTATTATAACATTTTTGACATGATGCTTGCCTGGCTAGGTTTGTGTTAAACCTGAAAGAAAAAGAAAAAAAGTAATGCAATGTAACATTGTTCAAACTGGTTAGAGATGGTTTGTAAACCCTAACCAAATATGACAATTCCCCTTTCAATACTCATCACAATACATCTGGTACCACTTTGCAATCCTGATATCTTGGCAGTTGTGCATTACATTAGAGAAAGATGCTTAATGTTTATATTGGTATATTGTGCTGTCAAGCTATTAAAAAAAATCAGCAATTACAGATGACTTCACTGACTTCACATAAGGCACCAGGTGTAATGTTTGTCAGTGCACTTACTAATACAATATTTGCTTCAGATGTTTACTTCATCTGGTGTATTGATATAATGACATCATTCTTTTTACAGTTGACTGAACAAATTATAAACCAGACAGCAAATATATTATGGATTACAACAAAGCACGTCATATCCCTATGTGCTTTTTTTGGCAAGGCCTATAGAAACCAACCATTCAAAAAATGACTTTGTTCATTTGACAGAAAGAGTCTGTTAAATATAGTTCACAGAGTTCACCCAAAAATTTAAAGTCTCATAATTTACTCACCCTCATGCCATCCCAGAAGTGTTTGAATTTCTTCTTCAGCAGAACACAAATGAAGATTTTTAATAGAATATCTCTGCTCTGTAGGTCCATATAATGCAAGTGAATGGTGATCAGACCTTTGTATCTTCAAAAATGACAAAGGAAACATAGAAGTATTCCATAAGACTCCAGTGTTTAAATCCAAATCATCAGAAGCGACATAATAGGTGTGCGTGAGAAACAGATAAATATTCAAGTCACTTTTTACTCTAAATCTCCACTTTATCTTTCACTTTCAGAAGTGAAAGTGAAACTAAACAGGAACTATATGTGACTTTCATATGTAAAAGTGAAAGTGGAGATTTAGAGTAAAAAAAAGCACTTAAATATGGTTCTGTTTCTCACCCACACCAATCATATTGCTTCTGAAGATATGGATTTGAACACTGGAGTCTTGTGGATTACTTCTAGGTTTCCTTTATGTGATTTTTGGAGCTACAAATGTCGGATCACCATTCACTTGCATTGTATGGACCTAAAGTGCTGAGATA